>NC_087548.1:38955048-39216972 GCF_963921805.1 Phalacrocorax carbo
TGTTGCTGTGTGTCACTCCAGCATTAAAGCAGGCAATGCTTAAGTATTTCAAGTATTAAATATTTCAGTACCTCCAGTACAGCTGGCTCATGGGTGGATAAATTCACAGCCTGAAGACAAATAAACAAGGCCAAGGACCACATATTCCTTTAAATCTCAGGTTTCCAGGATGGCCAGTTGCACCTGACAAACTGCAAATGTTCTCTGCTGGTATCTTCAGCTTAAATCCTAAGAATAGGAAAACGTAAAAGCCCACTAGGACACAGTGTAGCATAAAGATGCCAGAGATATCTTTAAATGAATTATTTTGGGTACTGGCAACAGTCAAGCTGTGATAGCAGAGAGCTAACTGTGCGTAAGAAGTTTATTCTGCTGCATGGGCAAGTTTAGAAGCCTGTCCTGCACTCCATGCTATTATTGTGAGATGGCTGCAACACAATATTTTGCATAATACCTCTCATGCAGAATGTATCCAACAGAGCGCAGGCATGTGGCAAAAAGCAGTTAGCTGGGCTAGATCTACGCTGCACAAATTATTCTAATGGTTTTTGCCTATTCACCATTCAATTTCCCCGGGTGAAATGTAGCTGGTCTTGAGATGTATCCTTTTTTTTCTCCGGAAAGCAAACATTCACATGACATGAAAGAAATGAGGTATAATGGGACATATGTGTAAATGTCCCATGGGACATATAATGGGACATATGTGCAAATGTGTAAGTCTCCAAACACCTATAATTATTGCAAGGCTCTCAGAAGAAATGAACAACTTCATGGCTGCTGCTGCTAATAGGACACAGCAAAAACCCACAAGTGTCTCTCTGTCTTTGCTTTCAATGCCAGTCACAAAGAACAAGATCCCAGTCCCCCAAGCCTATGGTGGATTGCCACTGCATCACAGGGAGATAGCTCATGAGTCAAAACACATTAACTTTCTTGGCAGGTGGGCAATGGATGACTGTTCAAAGAGGTATTCAGTCCAGTGATTAAGGAGTATGAAAACACAATAGTAATTTCAATTAACAGGCAAAATGTAGAAATAGAAACATTTGGAAAATGTTCGTGAAAGAACAGCAGGAGAACAGACTAACAGGACTCAATATTCAGTGAATACAGTAAAACTAAAAAATAAAAGATAGGCTAAAACCCCTGATTCACAAATTAGTGATGTAACCCAAGATGAGAGAACTATGCGGAAGCAGAAAAGTACAAAGATAACTGTCTTGTTACCACAACAACAACAAAAAAGTTCATACTACTATTATCTTCCCAAAACTTTGCTGATTTGTAAATGCTGCCATTTTAGCCACACAAAATTAGAGAATTATCTTAAGTGGGACATATGACTCTATATTATTCATAATACTTAAACTTTTGTGTTAAAATTACTTATTTACAAGACCACCAGGATAGAGAGTAAGTGGGAAGGTAAGTACTGATAGAGGAACACAAAAGGAAAAATAGACAAAATTTTAAAAGGCCTTATGAGCACTGTATAATCCCTTGAAGCCCTACTTGGTACTGTATCACATCATGTTTTGTATAACATGTCTTTTTGTAACTCTGCCTAGCACACCACAACTACTCTGGTAAGACCAGAGAGATGGAATACTGAGGGGGTGGAAGACTACATAATGGTTCTTGTTAACATTTTGCATTTTATAACAACTTGAAAAAGTTATACAGGTACCTTCTACCCTGAGCAGTGACAGTACTCTGACCAGACTCAAAAAGCTTGGAATCCATGGGAGTAGTGATTTTTTTGAAAGCTCGTGAGTGTTAAGTTTTAGAAAAGATCTTAAAATTTGTTTTTCAGTTCTTGAAGAAGTCTATAAGCTGTTGTGATTTTTATTTATTTAAATGTAAAGAGTATGGTGCTTACCATTGTTGGACAATAAATATTGCCTTAGACCATTGTATGATACAGTGTGATAATTTCCGTAATCCTAAAGGCTTGCCAGAAGATGCAAGTGCTATGCTTGTATGATTTTTTACATGTCAAAATAATTTTAAAAAGTTTTGTCTCTAGAAGAAAAAAAAAATTATGTTAGAAAACTTTGGTAGGATATTATTAAGATAGATTAAGTAATTATTGTACATTGTAGACATTTTTGGTCTGCCACACACGGTGTTTCTTTTTCATTGGGAAGATAATAAAAAAAAGACTCAATTATCAAGAAATAAAAGAAAATAATGTCAAGCACTGCCAAACCACTTCAAAATTACAGAAGAAAATAAAATAATTTTAAGGAGTCAAAGGGATAATGAAAACATTATTCAAATGACAACTGTGTCAAGTTGTTCTGTGCAAGCTGTAGAAGCCACAATAGGTTTACTTTCCTTTTCTTTTCTTCATTAAAAAAATATTAAAATTATTTTTCCTGCTTCCCTTGTCTTAGGAACTATGCAATTGAAACAGACATGTCATTTAAAGAAGAAGCCACTTTTTCCTTTGTCAAATACATAGTAATCAAACCAACATGAAACAAACAAACCACTCCTTTGTGCACATCCCCCTGGCCAGCCACATTACATATGCCACATTTGGAACAGCTTCTATGCTGAACAAACCTTTAATTCCCAAATATACCTGTGCAGGAGGAGGTCTCTGAAACCAAAGGCCAGGTTTCAGTTTCATTCTTAAACTATTTGGTTTCAAGGCAAGATCTGAAGTCAACATTGATAAATATTGTTTTGTCCATGGACATTGCACTCTTGCTCCACTAAATCTCTTCTCATTCTGCTAAGTGTTTCTGCAGCATCTTACAACTATTGATCGTACCTTTGCCTTGCCTGCAAAACTGCACCTCTGTCAGTTGATGCCTGACTTATAAACTTACATGCACAAGGATCAGTTTTGTCTCCCTGCAGCTCTATACAGAATTTCTGTAAACCAGCGAAGGAGGACATAACTGCTGGCAGCAGATAGCGATGCTCAGCTGTACCGGTCCTACACTGCATTATGGCTGACAGCCTGTCTAGGAAGTAGTAAGCTTGTCAAAAACAGCCAAAGCTAAGTTCTAACTGAGTATAAAAAAAAGATGATTATTTATGGGTAGTCCTGCCACAGCATTCTTCAAGTGGACATTGGTTTGTGTGCAGTGCATGGGTACTCCTGGGTTCTAGCTGATGCTAAACTCGGACCAAGGAGTATCCGTTAAAAAAGCTTTCAGTCATGTCCTTTTGTCTAAGAAACTCCATCCAATTTTGCCAAAAGAATGACTTCCCATTACTGACTACAGCCCTGAAACTGAGCTGGATTTGAAGCAGCTGATGATTAGGGAACTCCAACTAGCTCAGAAAGTTCTGACATTTCCTTAGCCGCATAGCTATCACAAACATAGAAGACCTTCCACTGGTTTCCTATAGAAATTTTAATCAGGTTCAAGAACTTTTTGCTTATCTCTATAGTTGGGGCCAGATATCTAGGAGACTGACTAAAGCTCTGGAATGACACGTGTGTTCTTCTGGCACCACAGGACTTCCTATGATAAGGGTAAACATGTAGGAGATGACATCTTAGGGACTGTGTCTGTCTGTTCTGTGTCTGTACCTATATTATTTTAACATCACTCCCTCAATCCCCAGTTCTGTACAGTAAAAATATATTGTTTTGGTTACATATTTCCACCAGATAACTCATTCTATATGATCTGAAAAACACAGTTTTCTAAATGCATAATAAATACTGTGATATTGTGTATTTAAAGAGGTGCGGTTTTCTGTATACATGCTGTAGGAGTATGATTTTTAGTTAGTATGCAGTGTTTGCAGAGTCAGATTGTGATGGTCACTAAGAAATATCTGCAAATAGCAGTGGTTATTTGATAAGACAGAATGAAATGAAAACTATCAGTGTGGTATGGTCAAGCTCTATATACGCACTAGCAAAGCAGTCAGTTATGTGTGTAGTAAACCTGTACCGGTACTTGACAGAGAAAAACCGTGAAGTATTATTATGAGAGAAAAGTATCATTTTTTTTACCTTAGTGAGGTCTGAGGGTTTATGCAGTTGTCATCCCAGGTTTTCTTTTGATGACACTTTAAATTAAGGTCCAGGGAAAATAAATATTTTTTGGTGAAACTAGAGAAATAATCATAAAATGTAGTGGCTTAGGAAGTAAAGACAAGACCTAAGCTGATAGTGAAAGAAAATGCCATGTTTAGCAGATTGTTGTGTAAAATCTAGAAATAAGACCTCTGTTTACCTTTGTACTTGCAACTTGTGAAATTGTTGCTCGGGTAGTTCTTCTATAATTCTTCTACACCACCCATACATTATGTTACCTTGTAAATATGATCAAAGAAGAAATAGTGAACAGAAAATTGAGGGGTTGATGTACTTGATAAAGCTTCTTTCACATATTAAACCTGAATTTAAACAAGGCCGTGTTTTAGTTATATTGAACTGCATATCCTACACTAAAACAAAAGAGAATGAATGCTGAAAACAAATCTGGTTTTTATCATATCAAGTAATTTTGGATTTGCTATTTTTAGTTTTAAAATGAAAGTAGTAAGAAATAGAAAAGCTGATCCTACAGATCAACTTTCAAATATAAAATTGATCCTAAAGCCACAAGATATTGCCTTAAACATTATCAAAAACTATTAATCAAAACAATAACACTAATGAAAAAGGTTTTACTGGCTCAGCTGTGTTTGACTAGTTGACAGCTAGCAAAAATAAAGTGCAAGAAATCAAAAGTTCTCACTTCAAAAATTAGGAAAAAAAGAATGGAAGTGGTATTCAGTAGATGTGATGAAGAAAACCTTCAGAAAAACATATTTATGAAGTATAAAGCAAGAAAGGATTGTTACGCTTACTTACAATGAAATCCATAGGGTTTCCACAGGGATTTGTTTGAATTAAGGCATAATATTTAGGCAAAACACGCAACACTAATTTGAAATTTGCCAGCAGTGAATAATCTACTGCGTCCTTTTGTAAAGCTGTCCTAGCAGCTTTTACTCATCATGTTAAAAATCTAAGCTACTGTCCCCATATTAAACCCACACCGTGTCAACTTATTGGGGTTTTGTCTTTAAAACTTACCCCTTTCAGTGGTGTCTTGCTTGCTTAGTGTGACTTGCTGAATATCCTGCTCTCCAGCACAGGATATAGACCACACAGCATGGAAATAAGTCCTGATGGTCCTCACTCAGAGGGATGTAGGTTTTGTGCAAGTAGTTTTGTCCATGAGTCTGTAGATCAAAGGAGGTGCAATAAGCTCCAGCACTTGCTCAGTTGGCACATACTGGTTGCAGCAGCTTTTTCAATTCATAGCCCCAGCCAAGCACACAGAGCCAAGTTCTGTTCTTAGTTACACTGATGTAATTCTGAATAGATGCTGGCCTGTTTTATTAATTCATAACTCATACTAATGTTAAAGTATTTGGATATGAACACTTTTTCAAGTAACCTTCCACTCAGGTAATATTACCGTTCCCACTGAAATTAATGAAAGGGTTGACTAAGTGAAGACTTCAAAATTTTGTAAATATTCAGTTAGTGTGTAATTTCCTGCCAAATTCAGACTTCTTTGCCACTGAGGTAAAGAAACTCTGCTGAATTTATTGGAACTACATCTCATTTCAAACTGCCTCATAGTTTCATTTAAACCAAAAGAATCTGCATGCTTAAAAGAGGAATTTGGAATAATAAGTGTTTCAACCAGGCTGTGTAGAAAGTGTCGGTCTGTATTTCCTTTCACCCTAGCATAAATATGGGAGATTCAGCTTTTACTCTCATATATATTTGATGCAAGACAGCTAAGAAATGTGCTGAGATTTTTTCGTGGTTTTGCTTTCCACATCTGAACATAAATATGTTAGCAGTGCTTCTGTACTCTCTGTAAATAAATAATGCACCTTAACTGTGTTCTGAAGTTTATATGTGCTTATAAAGTGCCAATTTGGTATTTAAGCAATAATTTAGAATAAAAAATCTTTATTAAAAAGTTATGGGTTTTGACCTAATGGCCTATGGTGAGGCCAAAGGCAGATAACACTCTAGAAAACTGTCTGTTAACTTCATTATCCACTGATTTCCTCCGGATTATTACTGTTATAAACTAAATTCAGTGGTTTAGAACAGAAATTACACAATTTCAGTTGCTCCACTCCCCTTACATTAGCTATGACATGATTTGAGGCACATTTAAGAGAACAGCTATTTTTAATTTAGCCTTTCTATCCTTATCTTTATCCTGACTACCTTGGACGTATGTAGTTTTAGTAAAAATCCAAACCCAGTAAATCAGCAGTGTACAACTCAGTTAAAAATTGAAATGTTTAAATTAGGCAGAAAGGGCACAAAGAAAGGGAATTACTATACTCCAGCTTCATGTATGGATAAAACTGATGCCAATTAAAATTCATCTCAAACCTACCCAGGTGTATTCTGCCTGCACCTATTAGGAACTTTTCTCTCCATGCATTTCTTTCACCACTGTTACAAAAGCGAAACACAGTCAAATGCAAACTAGTGTAAACCATGCAAATTATTCATACTGCTTCTGTATTGCTGTATTTTACTGAAGTAATGCAAAGGATCATGATACTAGCACGATGCTTAAAAAACACCAGTAGATTTTGAATAAAGTTCTCTGCATTCTCCTGGCAGCCGAGGGCTTCAAACAGAAAACATGCCAGCAGTATAGACCAATGCATTATCACCCCCTCCCTCTTGCTGCATAACTGTGCTTCATAATATGCCATAACATTGGCAAGCACAGCTCAGAGCTTTTTAAGAACACAAGGAAGCTCATGAATAATGATTGAATCAGGAAAGTGATAATTAAATGAGACAACTGAATGCCAGTGGAGTCCCCAGTGGAAAATACTTTTCAGTGAAGATCATCTCCACTGTTCATTTCCCTGGTTTTAACAGTACATTGCAAAAGATGTTTTTCAAACCATAATTTTAAAGAAAATACTGAAGTTCCCAAAACCACGTGTGGTATTTTCTTATGTAACCCTATTTTAAAATGTAAGGTATTTGTTGTGCTTCAAAAATGAAAAAAAACCAGCTTTCATTATTGACTCAGTGATATAAAATATTTTGCTGTTTTACAGAGCTAGTTGACACTGTAAAATTTACATTAAAAATGCAAGAACCACTAATGGCTAAATGTAAGCATCCTGTCTTAAATGTTTCCTTTATGTTTCTCTTTGTATTGGAGGTATAGTTATTTTCATTCCACCTCCAATTCCACCTGCTCTGTGGCCTCAGAGAAAACATGGTTAGCTGGAACATCTACTCTTCATCCACCAGTCTCAAAGAAGACAGGTCTAAGCTTTTTATATAATAAGCATCTTTGCTAACCTCCCTCCTTCCACAGCACCAAGTTGCCTCTGAATTTGTGATGTAGGGAGAGATTGCCATGTCCTCTGCACATTATTAAAACTGCAGAGGGACTTAGAGCCAGAAGCTGCAAGCTGTGGACCCAAACCCTTTTTTTGTTGTTTGACCTTGCTAAATAAATGCTTCTCCCACAGTACAGGAGATAACTCCTCAAAAAAAGAAATGAGAAATGAGTTTTATTATGGAACAAAAATATTGCTTTCCATTAAAGCACTAAAAGATGACGTGACTCCAATGATTTGAGATTCATGTGGACATGAGAGTGAAATAAGACTGTGACTGTAACACAACAGTTTTTGTGACTTAGAGTGTATGTAGCATACATTCATTCATTCATTCATTCATTCATTCATTCATTCATTCATTCATTCATTCATTTTTGTTTGAAATAAAATCTTGTTCCTTTTTTATGACCTGACTCATTCTTACAAAAAAGGCTAAAACTGACTCACAATGGATCTCAACGTTACTTTTCAAACAAACTCAGAATATTTTTTAAAATCAGTGGTTCTTATATATCTGGCTTGACAGCTTTGCATTCAAGGTTGTCAGGATATTTTTAGTGTCTAAAATGTGTGAATTAAAAGATCTGGCAAAAATTGGTTTGGGGTAGATTGTTTATGTAAAACATCATACAGACTATTAGCATTTAACATATATTTATGTGATTTTCAGAAGAAATTTCTTCATTATGCTGGAAAATGTGAAGAAAGATGTAGGAATCCTTATACTAATAAGCACAAAAGCTTTATCACACCTACATCACAAGGTTGCCGAAACAGATTTCTCTCATTTTTAGAGGGAGGTTGTAAAAGCCTATCAACATGATTTATTCACAGACCACTGTAGTATTCATAGTACCCACTGTAACCAATGTTCTATGTTGGGTATATATAAAGGCATAAACTGCACTTAACCCACACAAAGAGAATGAATAATATGACATTTCCTATTATTCTCCAATAAAGTATTTTCACAGCTATAATTGCTCTCTCTCTTGCTTCTCTAGGTGGCCCAGATAACTTGGCCAAGGCAGATTCAACATGTAATGGGTGCACACAGATATTTTAGGACTCTTAGTTGTTCCAGTTCCATTTTACCCTGCACAATTACAGTCTTTTTCTATGAGAGGAAATGAACATGACTGTATAGCCTTGTAGGCTAGGACACCCTTCTGAAAGTTGGAAAACTGAATCACCTCTGTTCTTAGGCAGACAGCATGATGTCATACAACAGGATTGATTTAAATGGTTATTTTCCAGCCAGATTGGTTCCCTGATCCACTTCACTGTGCAGGCACACAAGCAAGGCAGTAGAACAGCAACTGAAGGTTGGCATAACTACCAAAATGTAGGGTCCAAGTTAATGCCTTTATACCAGCTTAATTTTCCCCTTCTAACTAGGAATTAAATTCTTTACTTCAAAATTAACTAGATTTTTATTTCATTGTAAAGATTTTCCAATTTTTTTGAGGGGGAGGGATGCTAATTTTTGGGAAACAATGAATCTAAACTGATTTAACCCACAAATTTTAGCTGTTAATCCAAAGAAGCAGCAACAAATCAGGTCCAGTCTATGAGGACACACACAGATCTTATTTTATATTTTTGCAGATAGTGCCTCTGACACTGGCATTATGGAAAAAGGCACAGAGATGAGGTTATGCAGAGTGATGTTGCCAATTACACAATAGAGATGATTCAGATTATTTCTACGTGATTTAAGAAGAGTAATAAATCAGCACAGAAAGCTCCTTATAGCTCCCCATATGCTAATCTGTGTATAAAAAGATTGGAAAAATATCTTGAAATGCTACATGAAAGAGAATTTTAAAATTTCAGTCTTGGTAATAAAAGTTTAGATGTCAATAACCAAATAGTATCCTTTGCTTTATGGAAAAAATAAGGTGCCTTTGATGGCATAGGTTACAGGAATTTATTTCAGCCCCATTGCTTGTCTTTGTAATCTTTAGGGAAAATTTGTTTGGTGGATAAGACTATCCTTATTCTCTAAAAAAGGTTAGATTATTGCCCACACTTGGTCACAGATTTAGATAAATAATGTTTTCTTTAGTCTTGAATGTCAAATGGAGAGAAGAAAAAATTATGGGGAAAAAAGAAAACACCAGAAGTGGATCAGCACAGACACAAGGTTTCATCTTAATTAGCATTATCATCATATGTTTTGTTTAACAACCTATTTTAAATAGAAAAAGGAGTGCTTTTTATTGTATACACCCACAAGAAAAGGAAAGTTGCAATGCTGAAAATGTCACATTTATGCTTTCCTTTGACAGAAAGTTACTTGAACATAATTCTCTATGATTTTCATGAAAAAAACTATAACCCTAAATAGTCTTAAAAGGTTCCTTGTTCATTATGAAATACATCTTTAAAGCTGTATGGTAGCATATTGGTTTTATTTGGATCACATTCAAAAAAATCTACAGTATCATTGCTAATGCTGAGACAGACTGAAAAACTCTTGAAGGTAACATAATGTAGTGAATTAGGAGGGATCTGAAAAAGAGGAACATTTGAATTATTACTTTTTCTTAGCCACTGCCTTTAAGGCTAGCTTGAGGCATCTCTCTTAAAGTGCTTCACTATTCACATCCATAGAAAAGACATGACAATATTTAAGTAATTCACAAGTTCGTTAGAAGAAAATATACTTTTCTGCTGGGAAAGAAATTTCTAGTTGTAAAACACCAGAGCACTGTGTACCAGTCTCGGCTTGCACTGAGACTGTGGGCAAATAGGCACTTTAATCCAGAAAAAAATCTGGATTGCTAGAGAAATGTCAATTCTGCCCCTTTCCCTCCCTTGCATGTTGTGTTGTTGCATTTCTGTTACTTAGTTGTCTGTATTTGCAAGGAGTTAATTTTTAAGTGATGCATTCCTTCCTTGGTTGTTCATATTTTTACACAACCATATTTCTGACAGAAAGGGTGAATAAGGTCCCAAGTTTATAATCTTGCTTCTGATTAGCCAAATGATTAATTGTAGCTTGTTTGTTATTTGTATCCTTCAGTTGTTCTAGAATAAATTTAATAAAGAGGGAAACCTTTTCCTTTTTTCAGGTACAAAGAAACCTCAGAGCTAGGAAAAGTCAGAATTTTATGGATTTTTCAACTTTTTTTTTTTTTTTTAATTGTTCCAAAACCACTGAAAATAGACAAATTCCTGCAATCCTTCAGGAGTCATGTTAAAGATGAATTACATCTATAACCTAATAAAAGCATTTGTTTTTCACATAAATGGGAAGATTCCTGTGAAAGTTGTTGCCAGCAACATAAAGGTTTGTTAAAGCATGTTGCTAAAGCCGTAAAGCTTTTAATGTGAGCATTACTTTATATGTGCCTATATACTCACCTGAATTAGTTCAGAAACTACCGGGGCAAAATATTATTTTTTTCCGTGTAAAATTGTATAGATCATATCTTTGGAAAGTTTTACTGCCTCTGCACTGCAAAACAAATATTTGCAATTGGCAAGGGTTAACATTTGCCATCTTCATGCAAATTAATCTTAGTTGGTGAAGTTATGAACCTTTCAGAAATCGAAGCTGGTAGCTGGCTAAGTAAATATTTGGCAGTTTAGTAACTAAAATCTCCCAAACCTGCCTCCCTTATGATGTGGCTTGGGCATCTATCAGTCTTTGCTACACTTCACATCTGCTACCTCCAGAAAAGGTATTCCATTACCTCCCTTTTCCGATTTAGGAGACCTCTGCTAATCCACAGTGATTTTAGGATCCCAGAGTCATCATATTACAAACCATGTGGAGACAGTCTTTGTTATGGAGCAGTCTCTAGCCTATCTTATTTAAATATTAAATTCCTGATTGAGGTAAAAAACTTTAAATAAAATGAATTTAAAAATTATAACTCATACTTGTACAAATATGTAATCCTGGGGACTGAGAGTAAGAATTATATTTACATCAGCTAACACTAAGAAATTAGTGTAAACCACTAAACTAAATATTTTCACTAATCAAAATAACCTTTGGCTTCGGTTTTGAGAGATAAATGTAAAAGAAGTATTTAAGAAAATAGAACAGAAGACAGTGGAATAGTATGGATGTCCTTAAACATCTTAGAAACCTCCAAAAACTAGCTAAGAGATGATAAGAAAAACATAAGATTTATAGTCTCGGAATCTAAACCAGAAACTTGAATTAAGATCTTTACTTTCTCACAGCAGATGCGGGAGTGTTTATGTGCTTCCAAATGCCGATCCAAGTGACACATCCAAGATCACCCAAGGAGGCCTGTGAGCCAGAGACAAACTTCATCTCAGCTTTCTTGATTTCAAGTGCAATAATTTAAGTTCTGGATTACATTGAAAATCTGTTCAGGGAATATTCATAGGTATTTAGAAACAACTCTGTTTTCTGGTTTGTGTGTGAACTTTTACTTTTTATTTATGTTACATAAGACACAACTGAAGTAGAAAAGGACGTGTGTCGGTCACATGAATGAACATATGCACCTCAGCTGTAAAGAACAGGAGCTAAGAAAGACCACTAGATATGGGCTTAGGTGATGATTCTCCTGATATCCTTTAGATTCCTTAAATGATGAAAAGCTGACAGAATTAGGTCATCTAATACTCCCATCACTGTGAATTTCAGAAACCCTTTCTTTCTGTGATATTTCTAATGCCTTGGACCATTTTCAGTCTCAGAGTATCCAAGTGCAACTAATGGGATTTTGCTCTGACTTTAAAAATAACAATTTTGGTCTTTACCCAGTGACTCAGCACAAAGCATTTTTGCTCAATTGGTGGACTTTTCAGAGTTGTTAGTCCAGCTCATGAAACATGGGTCCATTGAAACTGTTCTACAGCCTTCAATACAGCATCTAAGTTAATGCTCCAGTAATTACATTGTGTTAATATGGCATTCATAATGGCTCAGTTAAGGAATCTGTTATAAGCATATACTTTCAGGGGATAAACTCTTAAGAGAAATTATTTTGCAAAATTTGGTAAAAAGCTGCCAATGATTTGTGAAATGAAAATAGAAATTTTTTTCAAGTAGTGCTTTGCTTTTAATCCTCCCTTCCAAAAACACCTGTTAGGTAATAGAGTGCAGAATTTTAGTACATCTCTTTGTGGAGCATGTCCTTGTCTCCCTTTAATTTTGCCTGACAATGAAAAGTTGCAAGCACTTCTCTGATACCTGGAGCTAAGAACTGTATCTTATGGATTTCTTTCCTGTGGTGAGTTGATTTGACTTTTAAGAAGGAGTGAGTTCCAACTAAAACTTACTTGATTTGAGGTTTCAGAAAGTCTTTTTTTTTTTCTTTCCTTTATGCAAACAAAGGAAACCCTTCCTTAGTTGGGCCACACACTTTCCTTTGCCCATTCTTCTATCAACTTTATTCATCATCACTTCAGAGTATTATCTGTCATGCCAGATTGATATTTGTAGTAGATTTAAAAATTGTGTGGTTGGGAAGACACACTCATTTCAACTGCTGGCTAAGCTCAGAGAAGGCCCATTATTCTAAAACATTTGCAAATAAAAGTATGTACAGAAGAGAAAGATAGTCTTTGAAGTATCTCATTTGTTACTGTAGCAGATGAAGTAATTTGAGCTGAAGTGATTTACACTATCCAATAATTACCTTTCTAAGCTCTACCACAGTTGTACTGAAATTACATAAGAAACATGCTATACCTTTAGTAATGCCAAAATGGAAAATGAGGTAGGAACTATACTTTCAAACCTGAATTCCACCCTCTGCAAGCACCTATAACTATTGTGAGACGGAATATGGCCCCTAGACTTTATCTTTTCATTTAGAAGGATTACAGAATCACAGAATCACAGGTTGGAAGGGACCTCAGGGATCATCTAGTCCAACCTTTCTAGGAAGAGCACAGTCTAGACAAGATGGCCCAGCACCATGTCCAGACGACTCTTGAAGGTGTCCAACGTGGCCAAGTCAACCACTTCCCTGGGGAGATTATTCCGATGGTTGACTGTCCTCACTGTGAAAAATTTCCCTTTCATGTCCAATCAGAATCCCCCCAAGAGCAACTTGTGTCCATTCCCTCTTGTCCTCTCCATGGGACTCCTTGTAAAAAGGGAGTCTCCATCTTCTTTGTAATTACCCCTTAAGTAGTGGTACACTGTAATGAGAGCCCCTCTAAGCCTCCTTTTCTCAAGGCTGAACAAACCCAGCTCTCCCAGCCTACCCTCATATGGCAGGCTTCCCAGTCCTTTGGTCATCTTGGTGGCCCTTCTCTGGACCCCTTCCAGCCTGTCCATATCCTTTTTGTATAGCAGGGACCAGAACTGTACACAGTACTCCAGGTGTGGCCTGACAAGCGCTGAGTAGAGTGGGATAATGACTTCTTTATCTCTGCTGGTGATGCATTTTTTGATGCAACCCAGCATCCTATTGGCCTTCTTGGCTGCAGCAATACACTGTTTGCTCACGTTGAGCTTCCTGTCCACCAGGACTCCCGGATCCCTTTCCACAGAGCTGCTCTCCAGCCAGGTGGATCCCAGTCTGTGCTGCACTCCTGGATTATGTTTTCCAAGGTGCATGACCTTACACTTCTACTTGTTGAACTTCATAAGGTTCTTGTTAGCCCACTCTTTCAGCCTATGCAGATCTTCCTGCAGAGCAGCTCTCCCTTCTGGAGTGTCTACTTTCCCACTCAACTTGATGTCATCTGCAAACTTCATCAGGCTACACTTGATGCCGTTATCCAGATCACTTATGAAGATGTTGAATAACATTGGGCCCAATATTGATCCCTGGCAGACCACTTGTGACAGACTGCCACTTTGAAAAAGAGCTATTTACCACCCCCCTTTGGGTGCGGCCTGTCAGCCAATTCCCCACCCACTGCACAGACCACTTGTCTAGGCCACAATGCATTCATTTCTCCAGGAGGGACCCGTGTGGGACTGTATCAAAGATCTTGGAGAAGTCCAGGTAAACAATGTAACTGCCCACCCATGTCAACCAGGCAAGCCTCTTTGTCGTAGAAGGCCTCCAGGTTTGTCAAGCACTATCTGCCCTTAGTGAAGCCATGTTGGCTTTTCCCAATCATGTGTTTCATTTGACTTGTGATGACCCCCAGAAGGATTCGTTCCATAACTTTCCCAGGGATTAAAGTAAGGCTGATGGGCCTATAGTTAGTCAGATCCTCTCTCAAGCCCTTCTTGTAGATAGGGGTAACATTTGCCTTCTTCCAGTCCTCTGAGTGACTGAGGTCTTTAAAATGCTTGTGAATATGTAACAGAAAGCTCAAAGATTTGTTTTGGCTTTGCATGTGAGGGCATAGCTTTAAATGGAGCTGCCCAGATTTGGCATAAGATACAGGATGTACATTAACATACAGGTTGCAAAATCTGAACAGTAGACTTCCAGATTAGTGGCAGTGCTGTCTCTCTTTTATGCAGACTATTTGATTCAGGATATTTTTTAGGTTATACATGTGGACTTCTTGATGATGTTTTTGTGCAGACCAAATGCAATTTTGACAGAATCCTGATTTATTCAGATTTCTTGCCGTCTCTAAATCTATCCATTGCTAAAGCTCATAGACTCTGTCCAATGATACACAGATAATGAACTGCTGTTTACTGGCTTCCTCTCCTCCAGTCATGCATTTCCCAAGTGACCCTTGTCTTTCTTCTGAGCAATATGCTAACAGTGAAGTATTTATTGATCATTAACAGGCCATTTTCTTTTTAAGGGAAGAGGCAAAAGGATGACCCTTCACTCATAAAGCAAGTGTCTATGAAGGGTCTCCAAACATTTCAGTCCTCTGACAGATCTTGCTCAGTAAAGAGAAAGAATATATGGCTGGATCAAGGTAGTCACATTATCATTGCTACTTCACCAGCAGCTGTTTAAAAAAATGGTTTTAAGCTCCTTCCCTGACACAAAACATGCCCAATATTGTGTCCTTGCTTTTGTGATTGTTTTTTAACAGGTATTAGCCTATGTTCACAGCTCCTTGCAGAAATATATGACACTGGCTTTAAAAGACTGTGGCCTTCTGTGACAAAGTGACTTGCCTGCTTGACATGGGGTGGGCGGTGGACACTGTCTACCTGGACTTCTCCAAGGCCTTTGATACAGTCCCACATGGCTTCCTCCTGGAGAAATGAATGCATTATGGCCTAGACAAGTGGTCTGTGCAGTGGGTGGGGTGATGATTGCTTTCTGATGGCCCAGGTTAGAGAGGAAAATTTGTGTTGAGACAGGAGGGCTGGGCTGGGAACTGTGACTGAATTTGGAATACTTGAGTGCAGTAGGCACCTCTTGATTTCATTGTTTACACAATCTTCTTTAACAAGGGCTCATAGAAGTAAGCCATTAAAAACTCAGTTTAATCCTTCTTTACTCTTATGGCTGTTTTTGAAAACATCACTGTTTTTTCCCCCTTATTCATTTGGAAAATAATGCAGTGTTTGAGTCACGGAAAGAAGAGTAATATTTATTTAATAAAAAACTGTTTCTATTGGATTTTTTGTTGGAAAGACAATTTTCAAGAATTATTCATCTAGGCTTTTTTTAAAATTTCCTTTTTCAAAGCCATACTTTGAAAGAAAATGTTCAGCCAGTATTCCATTTAAAATCTCAGACACAGAGGTTTTATTCATACCTTATCATATGTTACAAAGTCTTATTATTCTTTACCTTCTACTTTTTTGCTTCGTACATGTTTTGCCAAGCCCGCTTCCATGACTCATTACATTTAATAATCACGTTCACATTATGTGCCTTTCCAACCATTGCTTTTCTGTCCTCTCTCTCTATTCCACATGTCCATTTTTCTTATATTAAAAGGACTCCTACAGGATTTTAATTTTGAGTTAAATCTCTTACTCTACCCCCTTAGGCTGTGAGGCTGAATTAAATAAATCCTACTAAAAGTAATAAACCACTCCTAGCTACAGCCTGGTGATATCAGTTGTCAGGCTGTCAGAGTGAATGTGAGGACTGGACTTACTGTCATTGTGACTGGGGAAAAAGAATCCAAAAGACCAGGAAACTATCAACATTCAAAATGCTATGTCTCAGACCTGAAATGAGAGGAACTGATACAGAAAAAGTGGTCTTCCTAACAAAAATATTTATTTACACTTACCTAATAGAAATTATTGTTGTCAGTGTCAGTATTTGAGTACATCTACGCAAGGTGAGTGTGGCAGTACTGACACAAACACATACTGGATGTTGCAAGGGAGATGACAACCTCCCCCCAGACAAAACTCTGAAACAAAGAGAGGGAAACCTGAAGAATTGCCTCTCCCAAGCTCTCTGGGATACTGCAAGTGAGCACTGTAACATGGCAGAATTTATGGGTGTGACTAATACAAGGTGACAGCTCAGTTCAGATCTCTCTGCCCGTCTTTAGTGAGACAATTTTAATGAAATGTTTGTTTATTCTTCAAAAGCTGAACTCAGCTTGCAGGGAATGCCTATTTTGTGTTTGTCTGAGTCTGGTTTGGAAGAGCTAGGTATTATAAGTGACTAACAAACCATAGCGTTGGTGAGTTGGCCCCTTATGGAATGACAACAGCTTAGAAAATAACAGCCTTTTCACTACAGGCATCAGATTCTTGCCTTCAGGATAGCCATAGCTATAGGAATTCCCAGATGAATAAACAGAGGAAAGGATCAGGAAAGATACTTTAGTAGGGGTTATTTGAGCATGTTGGTGGATCAGCTATTTTCAGCAATTACTGTAACAAATTGACACGATGCTGCCACCATTTCCTAAGAAAAATATAGCTGCGCGAAACGCTTCTAGCAAGTAATGGTAGACTATAAAAAAAGAGAGATTTTAAGAGTACAACAATAATAATAGTGATAGGTAGCAGCATAAAACAACAGCAAATACATTTTTTCTTGTCTCTCACCACAAAGGAAAAAATATTTCCAAATAGGAAATGGGATACTAGAAAGTAGGTAGGTGTGGTGGTGTTTTTGTCCCCCCCCCCCCCCGCCCCCCCCCCCCCCCGATTTTGTTCCAAGACAAAGTAGGTGCAAAATACAAGTGAAGATGTGATAAGCTCTGCCTATAAACCCATGGAATCATAAATCAAGGGTCCCAACTAAGAATAAGAGTTAAAAGAAGAAGGAAAAGAAAAAAAATAGGCTAAAAAGCACATCTTTTTCTCAAAAGACTGAAAAGACGTTAGTCAGCAGGGAATCTGATTTTTTTTGTGTGCTTTTGCATGGGAGAAGAGAAAGATGCACAAAGGTTAACTACAGAAAATAGCACCACATGGGGTAAAACTGAATGCCCCATGGCTTGCCAGGACATTCCCAGCATCACAAGCCTTGCAGGCAAGACCATCATTCTCTGATGCAGCCACAGCAACTTTCCAACAACTCTGAGATCTGCAACCCTGCATCAAGCTTTCCTTTTCACCCAACTGCACTATCTTGTGTCTGTCCCCTCCTGGATGTAGAAAACCAGTCAGCATGAGCTTGCCCCATGAACTCCAGCTGTCCACACTGTTGGGGAGATGGTTGGGCTGGTCTCTCCTCCCTGTCACCACAAGCAGGGTTTGTGATTTCTCCCTTGCAAACCGTGTTGGCATTCCAGTGCAAACTAGGCTTCTGAATTTTTTCCCCTTAAAATATTACATCTTGATGAACATAATTACAAGAGAATATAATATTCTGCTAAATTTTCAGCATCCCAAAAACTAATACTAATGAGCACAGCTCAGGTTCTTCTACTTGCATTAGGAAATAGACAAATCATTTAAATATCATCTAGGGCTCCAACCTTAATAAAAATGGATGTCAAGACACTGTGATGTTCATTTAACCATTGATGAGTACTCAAATAACATTTATGGTAGCAAGTATTGATCAAGGTAACTGCAGATAAATATATCTCTTATCAGACTGCTATGAAAAAGAAATCTAATTGAAGTACTATATAGGAGGTGGGCTCCAATATTGTCATTTATTTCAGTAGTGGTAAAATTTAATCTTTTGTGTCCTGGCCTATGCTTTTTGTCATTTTTCCTTCCTCTGTGAAACACACTATTTTCATTGCTGTTATGAAGTCCTATTTAAGGGATCTTTGCAACACTTTTTCGGCTGAAATACACCAAATATACAAGTAGAGATTTATAGATTATGCACAGAAGACACTTTTAAAAGAAAATATCTATATGCTCTTTGGCATGCACATCACAGGAGCACATGGACAGATAGTGACAATTTAGATTTTATCATAGACCAGATGAAAAAGATTTTTTTTTTTTAATTTCAGGATTCTTTTTCTTTTTTGCATTTTTGAATAAAAGTTTTGTGGAAAGAGGAATATTTATGATAAGGATATTTTCCCCTTATCTTTGGATGCTGTTTTAAAGCAGTTTTACTAACAACAGCTACATCTTCACCACATTCTAACTCAAAAAAAATGCACCTATATTGGATGGCAACATTTTTCATACTTCACTATGAAAGTTAATGGGAGTTTTATATATGAAACCTGATTTTCACTTAGATAGTGAAATTATCTGTCAACCAAAGATAACAGCAGAATTCGTATTGAAGTAAATAAGTTTTATATTTCTGTTATACTGATTTTCCACTCTAAATTATCAAGAATACTTAAAATATAAGGGTGATTTTGAGCCCAGAAGTTCTTAACTGACAGAGAACTGGAAGAAAATTCTATTTAATTTTCACCTTTGTTTGGCAATTTCACTAGTGCTTTCTCATCAGAGAGTCTACTGCATTTTGCCATTACAGCATGCAGCATAGATATTGAGCAGTATTAATTCTCTTTCCGGGCAAATATGCAGTCCTGCACTGTATGCTTAACATTATGTTAAATATTTTATATTAAAAAAGCACAACTGATAGCCTATGGCTGCTGAATTTCAACATTACTATGTGGGTTATTTAAGTTCCACCCTATAATTGAAAACAGCTCCTCACTGTTCTAGTAGACTCTAGGCTTATATTTTTACTACTTTAGGTAACCGTTTAAAAATAAAATATTCTGGGTTATCAGTTCAATAGAGAAGATGACATGCTTATGAAAAGAACACTAGTAACTCAATCAGCAGATATCTACTAGTCATCTTTTTTTGGATCTTCAGAAATGTTTTTACTACAGCAGTTTTTCAGGCTGAACTTAAATTAGATCCCCCCAAATCTTTTCCTATTCATTGCAAAACAGTTTGTTATAATTGAAAAATTCTGTGTGACAGAGAAAAGTTTATAGGCTTTTTCACATTCCATTCTGTTACCTTCAATGGCAGCATCTTCTCCTAGACATATGTACTATTTTTCCATAGGCTGAGATTTTTAAAATAACCTGGATAGATACAATTTTATTTACTTGTGAAGTAAATATCTTTATCTTCTTTCACCCAATTAAAATAAACATGTGATAAAGGTGCCACCCTTTATCACTCACCGTAACACTGCACAGCAACAAGCAACATATAGCAAGAAGGGACTAAAAAGCAAAATAAGCTTAATCAGCAGAATCTTCATCCATCTTATCCAGTCCTAAGTTCCTGCCCAAAGGTGTTTTATGAAACACCTATAGAAATAACCCTCTTCCCCAAGAAAGAGAATTAAATTTAGAATATTTTATTCCTTCTAGAAAGCTACTGCCTATCATATAACCAAAGTAATTGCCCCCACTGTCATCAGCACAGCAAGAAGGGAACAAGGTGAACTAGAGGCGGCTAGGGCTATATTATGCCTTGTGCATGAGAGCTGAATTTGATTTTGTACCTTAAAACTATCCCGAAATACCCTTCTTTTGTTCATATAGCAGTAGTAGGTAGGGGCTTTGAAAAACTTGTGGTCTTGAAGAGGAAAAAGCGACTGATTCATAACAGGTGCAAGTTAGAGGTGGTTCAGAGATTCTCTAGGTAATGAAGACCATAAATTCCCTGAATAGACCATTGTGCCAGCCTGAGATCACAGTACATTGCTATGTTTTGGAAGAATTATTAATTGTCAGAAGGTGATTAAGCTATGCAATCTTGATGCTGAATATTTTTATATACACCTGAAATTCAGTTTTGCAGGGCTAACCTGCAAAATACCAACCTGGTAGGGACGGTGTTTAACAGAATAGATGTGATAAGAAATGTTTGTCTGTCACTTATGTACTTTCGAGTTAATTTTACAGACTTCAAAGGAATGATTAGACAACTGACAACTGAACATATCCTTAAATCCCTATGATGTTCAAGGTAGTAGTAAATAAATGCTCCAGGCAGATGGTTAACAACATACTCATCTTGTCACCTGAATCCTGTTTTGTGAACTGTGATGGCAAAAATGGCATGGCGTGCACATACATTCTAAAGGGACCAGCTTTCTGGTATGAGTTAAAGTGGTCAATAGACTGGTATCTCCCAAGTCAGGAAGGAAAATCAGAAATGTTGAACAGAAACTACCCTAGAGCCACTCTGTTGATATATTTACTTGTGTCACAGCCAGATCTGGTAATTTACTGTACTTTTAAAACTTGACTTCTGTAAGTATCAGCTATGAAGAACAGTACCTTTAAAAACTGAACTCCACCACAGAAAAAAATATTCTGAATACACAGATATTGGAATTAATTTAATAGAATAGAATAATTACAATTTCTGAGAATATCGTTCCCCAAAATTTGACTGCAGATTCCTAAAATTATTCTCTTCAAATGAAGAACTGCTTTAAAATATTACTTTGATTGTTTTTAATAAACCTCTGGATAGACTTGTGAAGCTAATTCTCTTGCTTACATGAGTAAGGGTGCTGTTAAAATCACTGGCACTAATTCCTTTCTGGCTTGGATTAGTGTAACTCTGTAGGATTCAGTTGGGATGCACTGCCATAAAGGTAGGTAGGGAAGAATGAGACCAAATGGAGTTGTGTTACTCTGAAATCTGTGTGATCGTCCTCTTTTGCATAAGTTACATTCCAAATCCAGGCTCCAATTTTGCAGAAGAACAGTAGAGTTATGTCTGGTTTTGCCTGATTCTCATCAGAGCCTTATGTATTCCACATGCACTGTGCCAGATTTATTACCTGTGTATTGTCACTGAGAAGACTGAAATACAACAGGAAGGAAATGTAGTCCATTTTGATTTTACACTCAAAAGCTTAATTAAATTAAAGTATTGGCACATTCTGTTCTCACACAGACCTGAATAAATGTGAAATAGCTCCAGTGACTTTGATGATGATTCCTTAAATGTACACCAGAAAGAAACAGCTTCTATTGCCACATGCTTTTTGGATTGTACAGTACTCCTATACATCTGATATGCTATATATAAATAGTCTGCTTTTGAGCAATCCATATTTTATTGTATTGCACAAGAATTCTGCTGTGTTTTCAGCACATTAAAATAAATTACATATTAATAGAAGAAACACCATGCTAATAAAAGGGTTACTGTCAAAAAAAAAAAACAAACCTGAATCAGAAAAAAAGGTGAAATGAAAAAGACGTGCAAAGTTAAGAGAAAAGAGAACACAGCTATATAAGTAAGCCATACTTAAGTAAGAGATTATAATCTGCATCCTTCATTCTAAACAATGCTTTTTTCTGCACTTTTTTTAGATAAATGGGTTGGAAATATCACACCTAAGTCAATTAAGAATAAGATGACCCTTTACTTTGTTCAACCTGAATCAAAGCTCCTAAGCAAGTATAAATGTATTGTGTAGTGAATACAGAGGTCAGTGAGGAAGGCATAAAGTCCTTTCATCAGAGAAAAATGATGATTTAAAGCTTAAGCTCTTTCAAAGGCTCTCAGATAAAAAAATTACTTTCTGCTAAAGGTAGAACAGAAAGAAAACCCAAACAGCCTCCCTCTCATTATTCATCAGAATTAAATAATCAGAGAGATATATGGTCTTGGCTGGCTACAGCATATTATTTGTTTCGTTTTGGTTTTGGAAGAGCTAGTTAATCAGAGCTTTTTATTTTTCAGTTTCAAAAGCCTATAGACTCTCATTGACCATATGAATCCATTATGAAATAGGACCAAAAATCTAATTTAAACCCTCACTGAAAGATAGCATTGATTATTTAGGCTAATGCCAGGATATTCTATCTTATATCTGAATTTCCTTGGTCTAAAACCATACAGACCACCTCCTAATCTAATTTTCATATCCTGTGAGTGAAAGTGTTTGGATTTTAGGGTAATGCAAGCAATAAAATTAATATATGTAACCCTAATGTGCAAATAGGAGGCAGTTTGGGGAAAGGAAGTGGTGCTTATCAATGTTTTTTTACCTGGTTACTGCTAGAGACCGTATGGTGGGTTAGTTCACTGCAGCTTTTCTTGCATTCTGCTGTTGCACGAAAACCATTCACCTTCAATATCTCAGCGATGCTGCTACATCTGTATCACCTTCCAGAAGTGTTGGATGTTTGCACGTGGTGGAAACCTTCCATAAACTGGAAATACTTTCCCCTCAGTGTTCTGGGTATGTGCTCCTGAAAAAAAGTCTTAATACTGGAAAGAAAAGGCCATTCCTTGCTGCACCTTCTCCTGCTACTATGGCACACTAATAAGCTGCAGCTGGGCTATCTGGATATGGGAAAAATGAATAAATCTGAGTGCTTTAGTCTTTTGCCTGTCCACTGATTTCTGCAGCAGCTGGTTGAAAGGAAGAGCTAGAGTTCAGGTATTTGGCCACTGCTAGCTTCTCTGGCAGGTTTGTGTCAACTCAAATTTAAAACTGTCTTTTCCAGATTAATTTTTCATTCCAGTTTTCCTACCACAACCTCTCTTTATGAAATCATTCTCCTTGAAAAATATTATATGTGAAATTTGGAGGATATTATTTCAAATTATTTCAAATGTATTGTTTTCAAGATGGCATTTCTGTGTTTTCTATCATGTCTATTCCAGATGTAGGAATGGTCCTCCCTTCATAGCCCTGGAGATTTGCAAATAGTCAGACCTCTGGCCGTTATTTCCTCAAGCATCTTATTTTCCATTAAGGTCCTTCTAAAGTTGCTAAGTGAAATAGTTCAGGTTCTTTCCTTTCTTTTTACATAAAAGTTCTTACAGTTGTCCAGGCCTCTGCTTCTAGACTGTTACTAGGACTCTCCTACCCACTTTTAAGAGACCTGGTTTTCTTGCTGTGTGTGTAGTACAATAAGTGACAGTCTTATAGTTAAAACATAACACAGATATTAAATTATGAGGAGATCATAATTGCTCTATGTCAGTGAGATCAAACCATGCATTTTATTCACAACAAAACTGAATATTTTTACCTCTAGCTTTTTTGTATTTAACATATTGAAATAGATTATCTGCACTGGTTTCTCTTTAAAAATCAAATTGTGTATGTATTATATACAAAACGCACAACAGAAGTGGCTCTGAGAGATAATATCTCCTTTCTGTTATTTTCCAGCTTCAAATTTGAAAGGAAAGAACTTTGGTCTTGCATATCCTCATATTTTCTTTAAATTCAAATGAGAACTGTTGATTCCCAGAAAAGAAAAACCAGCTCCTGTTTCGTAGGGAAGAGGTTTTTTAATCCACTTTACAGCTCTGGAGAAGGGCTATCAGGGACTGAAAGAACATTTATAGAAGTAATTCTTAAAAATCTGGCCATTTTGTCTTAAGGCAAAAAACCCCACAGATGCTTCAGTGCTTGAAATAAACTGTGAACTTTTCTCCAGTTGCTACACAGCATACCACAAATGGAGATAATCTGTTTATTTAAGGCAGTTGTCAATTAGCCTGAACACTATATTAGATGTACAGGTACTGTCTATTATCTTCAGTATAAAGAGCAAGGGCCAGTTACTCGTATGCTGTCTATTGACTTTAATTTAGCCGACCTATTTACACCAACAGGTTGGTCTGTACTTGTGTAAGGCAGAAAAGTTTATTTAAACACTCCCTGGCACTGCAAGTCCAAAATATCTTCCTGCAAATTTTGTAGTCTTAATTTCATATATATGTATGAATATAAATGTGTGTGTGTCTGTATGTGAACTGGTCTTTACAGAGGGACACAATGACTTTATTTTAATAATGTCTTTATTTAACATTGTCTGTGTCATTTTAAATTTTCAAACTATGAATTATTCTTTTACTGTAATTGTGGCATTATTTCATCCATTAGAGACAACATCTTCATTACAGAGTTCTGCTTTTGAGTCATCTCCTCTCAGATAAACCTTTATAAATAATGGACTTTTTGGCTTAGTGCCCAACCTTTTTAATTTTCTTTCATTTTGGCAATTAAAACATTATTTTAAGCTGAATCTGAATTATTCCTGTGTGTTTAAAATAAAAGGCATTAGATAAGGAAAGGGAGAATATGTCCACCACCAATACTGCCATCTAACTCCCTACACATCAACTCTGCATTCCTAAGAAAAACGGTGTCCAGAACACAAATCTTACTCCCTCTCTCATGGTGAATATTTAAGCCTACTTTGTTATAACTCTAACAACAAGCTGGTTACTTTTCAAAAACTTTTACTTTGTATAAAAAGTTCAGGTTTTCATTGGGTTAGAGGGGAAGAGAAAAACTAAAAAACCCTATTGCTGAAAATTCCACTCTTTAAGTGAAGGAACCCAGTATTCAATATCTTCTCCAATGAACACTTCTCCAATGAACACTTCTCCAATATCTTCTCCAATGAACACAGCGGAAATGAGGAAGACACTGATGCATTTACAGATGGTTACACACAGCATGTAAAGTTTCTCCACAGAATATAAGTTTTCAATTTAAATCCTCTTCTAAAATGAATCAATAAGCAGTTATAGCCCAGGTCTCCCACTCAGATGTGTGCATTCAACAGCAAGCTACTTGAAGACCACAGAGTTCTCACATACTCACTCACTCCACCCCCAGGGAGATGGGGGAGAGAATGAGAAGGGCAAAAGTGAGAAAACGTGCCAGATGAGATAAAGATATTTCAATTAGTGCAGGAAAAAAGAAATAAACCCCCAAATGATGCAAAACCTTGCCCATCACCAACAGATCAATGCCCAGCCAGTTTCCAAGCAAAAGCAACTTCAGAAAAACTCTCACCCCTCTCCAGTCTTTGTTGCTGAACATGATGTTATATGGCATGGATTATCCCTCTGGTTAATTTAGGTCAGCTGTCTTGGCTGTGTCCCCTCCCAGACTCTTGTCCACCCCCAGCCTACTTGCTGGGGAGTCATGGTGAGAAATAGAGGCCTTGATGCTCTAAAAGCACTGTTCAGCAACAGCTAAAACATCAGTGAGTTATCAACACAGTTTCTGTCACAAAAGCTATAGCACCATATGGGCTGCTATGAGGAAAATGAACTCCATCCTAGTACAATTTCTACCATATTTAACACCATTTGCATCATGCTCAGGTACTATATTATCCAATATATTTTCATCAGCCACCACCATCCCCTTCCCTACCTTTTGACATATACACAATATCATTCCCTTTAACTATGGACCATCCCTATTCACATATTCATTCAAATGTCCATTCTGTTAATTTATTCTGTGAGTTGGCTTCCACCTGTTGCGATGGTCATTCAGGACAGGAGGGATGGTTTGCTGTGTTGGACTGTTGGATCGTTTCTGCATTTGCCCAGTTCCTTGCAAGGTTCATCCTCCATTGGTTTGGGTGACTCCTGCTTTGGTACTTTTGACATAGAACTATGGAATCATACAGACGTGACAACATAAAACTCTGATCATGGGTTATTTTCACCCAAGGATAAATCTCCTTGAGGTGCAGATTGGATTTCCCCATCCTTTTGTGTTATCCACCAAGTACAGCCAGATCCTTGAATAAAAACCATCCCATGAATGGGTTTGCCTTTTCCCAAGGAAGGAGTAACCCACACACTATAGGGACTTTATGTGTGTCCACAACATGTGGGGATTTTGTCTGGGCAGCACCAGGTCAATTAACAGATCCTTTAGTGTTAATCAGCCAAGTAGCTTCTGCTGGATTTGTATCCCAACACTTCAAGATCCCAGCATCCATCACTCTAAATAGTTTTTAACTGTTCAGTTAGAGGTTGGTGTGTGATAGCGGATGTGACAGGCCCTGGTGTCTGTGAATCCCGTAGTCTGATTTGATTCTTTGTTGAGCGTTTCTCTGCAATGATGCTTGTTTTTCAAGGTCCAGGATGGTGTTTCAGGCAGTTGCATGGGTCACACCGTATGTTTCTGGCCATCTGCTAATTGCTTCCACTGTTGTAAGCAAGGAGCATTTGCCTTGGCATGTTCATGGCAGTGTAATATAAACAATCTGCCAGGCCTTCACTTATTAGTATCTCAGTGATCATCCTCTGTGCCAGAAAGCCAAGCTTTACCTACCTGGCTTTCTTGATTATGGCATGTTTTGCATGCACAGGATAACCTGTGCAACAGTCTCAGCTGGTCACATCCACTCCTCTATCACAATGTTGCACCCCTTCCTAGATGTCCTGATGTGTCATGGGCGCACTGAGCAATGAATAAAACAGTGGTGTGTTATCAACACTGTTTTGATCATCAACCTAAACCACATCACTATTCAGGCCGCTTAATTATGAAGAAAATTAGCCCCATCCCAGCCAAACCCAGTATGACAACAATACATTAAGATGAACTGTAGTATATTTCTCATGCCTAGCTACTCAGCTGAAGCTAAAAACATCAAAAGACAAATGGTAAAACCTTTTCTATGAGGACTCAATTTCAGGATAATGTTCAAATTACAAGCCAAGTTAACTTTCCTGCAACAGGACTACAGCAGTTGTAGGTTTGCTACTCTTTATGTTCTTGATGTTATTTTCCTTTACTGTGGTCTCAAATTTTCGGTGTTTTTTTCAGCCTCTGTAGATTAGTCTGACCTTATTTACTAAATCTTCTGAATAAATATGCCTTTAAAGAGTACTATGCATTTTTTGCACCTTTAAGTTATTCTGGGCTTAGTAGGTCTGTTGCAATATGACTGGTCTGAAAGAAACATCTCAGGATGAGGTTCCTATGGAGAAAAAGAGGGTGTGAGTAGGGAAGAAGGATACCAGAAGTTAAGGGTGGGAAGGAAAATTCAGGGAAGAATGACCACCTTCAGGCACTGCTATCATGACAGCAGAACTATATTTTGAGAGTCAGTAGAGGCCCTTTTCTGGCAAGAGTACATTTATGCTCAGATTTTAGCTATAATTTTGTAGCCAGGAGCCTTTGGTACAGAAAAAATGACTGACTCTGAAGATGGAGGGAAAATCTGAGCTATGAAAAAAGCATGTACCAAATGCAACTGAAGTTATTTACAACCATGTAAGTTTCATGGCTAGGCCTTCTTCCGCTCAGGTGATATATATTTCATATATATCCTATATATTTCTATATAGGATATATATATTTCCTATATATTTCCTTCCTGACTGCTCTTACTCTCTGGCATCTAGACTCCCAGAAAAGCCTGTGGCTTCAAACCTCACTTTCTTTTCCTTAGCCAGCCAAGTGAATACTGCATTAATATACAACAGGAATTCAGCATGGAATTACAATGGCAGTGGGTGCTCATGACCACATTTAGCAAAGGACACAGACTCTGGATAACTGAGACAGCATACCACAGGTTTCATTTTCTCTTCCTTAGCCTCCAAAAACCCAGGCTGTTAACCACAGCACACAAGTTGCACTGCAGACCCACTTGATTTTCCACCCTGAAATGCAAAGACAAAAAGCAGAAAACAACCACCTCTGAGAAACTGAATTCAGATCTAAGTGCATTCTGAAGGCAAGGTAAATGTAGACTCCAGATAGATCATAAAAAAAAACACAGAAAGATAAATTTATATGTAAATTTTACAAACTGAGCAGCATTTCTCTTGTCTTGTGTCTGTCATAACAAAAGAACACTCATTTGACTGTACTGGGCAACCTTGTACATAAGCTGTATATGGGTTGTTTGTTTGTTTGTTTCTTTGTTTTTGTTTTTGGTTTTTTTTTTTATTTTTATTTTTTTTATTTCAAGCACCTGCTGGTGATTTTTCAAAGGTGGATAAAAAGAATTAAATTAGGACGGTAGAATATTTAATGTATTTTTTCAATTCGGTTCAGACTTCCTGCTGCTGATGGAGCTGCCAGATACAAATACAGCCTCTTAGAATGGCAAACCATATTCAAACAAAGATGAAGAATTAGATTTTGGGGGGGAAAAGAATGTGAAGGGAGAAATGGAACTATGTTTATCCTGTAACTTGTTAATGAGAACATTTAACTTACAACTGATTGTAAATGCAAATTGTAGCATTAATGTGTTAAAGCCATTGATATGAGATTGTAATAGATTAATATGAGTGTAAAAACAGAGACCTTAAAAAACAGGCAGAAAAATGAGTACCTACTGGTAAAAGAAAAATATTTAAAAGGTGTGTTTTCATGCTTTTGTCTTTTTGTTTTCTTAACTATGATAAATAAGGGTCTACTCTGAATTCAGAAATTCATAATGTGTTTTGTAATAGGTTATGAATGGCTTTTCTTCTTTAATTAAAAACATGTGTACTTTCTCCTTAACTATTCATTCCACAGTGCCTAGTAACACACATTTACTCTACAAAACCAGAGCAGTTTCTGCAGTTTAAAAGAAAAATTGAAGTGACCTTTCAATTTGCTTTGATAAATTCACAAATATTAACTTTATCAACATTTCTACAATACAGGAGGAAATTGTCCAGCAAAATACCCCAAGACCCATTTAAAATTTCTGTGTATATGACCCAAACTGTTTCTTCCTGGCATTGACATTTAGTGATGATTCTATCGTAAATAATCTGATGTTGTTTTTTTAAATAGTCAGGGTGGGAACAGTGCCCTTCTCCTATGTCCGTATAATATCTAGCCCATTTTGGATGCTGCAAGAATAGATTCACATAGAAATCATTAATCATGTGTGAATACAGGCAGATCAGACCTGTAGCCAGAGGCACAGGAAGATGCAATGGCAGTTAATTCCCTTCTCTCTACCTCTTACCATTTCCCACAATAGACTCACTAGAGAAGTGAAAAAGTTAGAAAAAACCCAGGAAATAATACACAATCTAACATAAGAAGAGCTGTGGAAACTTCTTACTGATCCTTGCATCTGGGTTGCAACTCTGATCTTTTTTTCATCAGCTGACAATGGGGCCAATTACCAAAATGTCTCTAAAGTCGAACTTTACTCCCATAAAGAAACTAAACTTCAATCGTTAGGGCTCTGTGGAAGAATATGGGTTCACACCTGTCTTAAATCTGTAAATGTATGCCTCCACTTCCTTCTGTAACTTTATTATTATTATTATTAACTATTATTAATAGTAATAATAGAAAGAGTGATCTGCAGTTTCTTTTCAAAACCTAACAAGCTCACAGAGTCCTAAAACTGGTAGCTAAGCAGCATATTCTTCTGAACCACACTTTGGGATTTTTACCTTCCTTGGCTTGAAGCCCTACCTCCAAATTTTTTGAGTTTGTTAAGTTGGCTGATTATATAACAGGCAAGATCTCCTATTGAGACTGAAATATTATTTGGAATAACCTCTGCAGGAGGAAAAACATATCTATCATGCACTCTTTATTAAGAAATAAATACCACTATAGCAGAGATAACGCTCTCGTGGAATTTTTAGCTCCATACAAGCTAGAAGTGTTACAAATATGAAAAACTATCAGCCTCCAATAACTGATATCTTTTCAGCAGAAGACACTTTGAGTTTATGGCAGGAAACAGCATAATGAATAACTCATCATTGTTGATGATATTTTATTCATTATTTAATAGCCCTTGCGGTCTTCCCAGGATTGAACCTACTGAAAATGTCAATTGTATTCCTGTAGCTCCATGTATTTTGTATATCACATAGAGTCAGGAACTTCATACGTCCATTTCTATCTCTCTTTCATAAAATGTGTATACTGTTTCCACCTTTCATTTCTTGTAAAATTTATAAAATTCCTCTTTTGGGAGTCAAATTAAGTAGCTTTGGAAAAACAACCAATCTGTTCCATATTGACCAAATACTCAAAATAAGAATATACGATCATATTTGTGTGCAACAGAGTGTAAACGTCTTTATTATTTTGCAAATATATTATTGCTAAACTGTTTCTCCCTCCTGTCTCCAGCCTACTACTGCTGTGTTTTCTTCTCTCATGGCTGGCTCTATGATAGAAGCAAACACAGTAAAACCCATTCATAGGATGAGAAGACTGAAGTTCATATGACACTTTTTGACATGGTCAAAATAAATAAAATTCTTGCCATAAAATGTCATTTGTTTAACATTACTGGTTAGAATAAGTTGCGGTGACATAAACTGTCTGCTTGGCAGTCTAAGACTGAGCAGTTCAGGAGGATTAAGGACCTCCCAAGATATTACCACTAGGATTTTACACCCTTTTAAAGAATATCTGGGGTCTGTCTACAAAAATTAGGCATGAGCCATTCTAGGAACACATGTCTCTGAGATCCATATTACTTTGCTTTCCCTTAAAATAAAATGACATGACTAATACTCCATACATCATGTGTAAATAATCAGACACTATTGTCAAGAAAGCCAAGTTACTGACAGTGCTGCACAAAACACTAGGTATGTGTATGTAATACTCTGCTGATGATAAGTTCAACTTGGTGCACTGGGCTTAGATAGTGATATAAAATTTTACAGCTAAGTCATCTTCTTTGTGGAAATTCATCCATTTCATCAAGGATCTTAACAAAGAAATATCTTCATATCACAGAGGAAATTCATCAGCTGGGAAATGACTATACATAGTATATGAAAAAAGAGATAGAGCTGACATATTAACTATGAACAATATGCAAGTTGTGATGGTTCACGCTACTAAGTGAAAAAGAATAATATTGAAGAAAAACAGAAAAGCATAAATGAGAGAGGAAGAATAACAATGTGCTAAGAAAATAAATAAGAAGTTTTAAATTGTTTGCTGCATCAAATAAATATATTTCCATCTGAATCTACACTGAAACTATGTTTTAGAAATATTGTGGCAAGTACACAAAAACTTGTTTAAATCAACATATTCCACTGGCTTCCGAAGAGCTGGTTTATACCAGCCAGCAACATGGTCCACTGTTTATCTCTGAAGTTTCTTCCCCAGCCCATCTTCAAACAGCAGGATTGTAAGTTCAAAGTGAAATACAGTTCTGCCTGATACTAACTTAATTCCCTTAACACTACTGGTATGTGCTATTAGTCAAAGCTAAAAAATTGTGATAATTAACTTCAAAAAAAGGTATTTAATTTCATGTAGTCTACATTGATTTAATCTACTTTTTGATCTCAGTTCTCTGTGTGCTATATTTCATACTGCAGTAGCAGTACTAAAATTATTCTAAGGGAAAAATCAGCCTTACTGTATTAAAACAAATTGAAGACAGATACTTACTTAGAGGTAAGATTCCCATGTAGCTGATTTTCATTGATTTGATCTTTTTCACTGTTGACTTGCCAGTGTTTGGAATATAGAAATACAGAGGATGGGAGAGAAGAAATCTAACACAGATCTTGTCACCCTCTGAAGGACAGATCTGAAATTCATTGCTTTCCTGCCAGAGGCCAGTGAACCTTCATATAGCAACTGTAGCAGAGATCTTGTGCTTCCAGCTAGAATGAGACAAGAAGCTGCCTCCATTTCTCTTTCGTAACCCACTGCAGGACAAAATCATCCAGTTTTAAGTTTGGTTTAAGCTAACCCATCTCAATTTATATTAACACATAGAGCTCACCCAGCCAATGTGAGTGTGACTTCATTGTTGGTATTGCAACCTCTATGCACTTAGAGCACAAAAGCATCCACCACATTCATTGTTTCTTAAATGATTGTGTGGCAGAGCTCTGAAAGCAGTTGAGGTTGTAAGTGGAGATTTCATGAATATCAGTCCTACTTGTTGAATCCCTTAAACTACACGGCAAACTTAGTTGCTAAATATTTAGAGACAAAAGGATGTATTTCAGATCTAAATGAAGAAGAATTTCTGGCCAGAGTGCCACTTAACAGAATTCAAGCTGTGATGTGTACTGCTCAAAGTCATAGTCATAATACTGTTGCAAGGATATTTACAGTATCTTGCTGCCTGTATTATTTAAATCTCAATCACTATCTTTCATAATCTTGTGTATTTTCTGCCTGATTTTCTTCCTCTGATACTGTGTTAAGAAACATTTTGGTGTATTCTCTTTCACTGCTTATATCCAGCCATAAAATAATTCTATTCACTACAGGTCTTTTTCTCTGAATAACAAAATCAGCAATTATAGCTATTAGTCAACATTCAAAGTACTTTCCTTACCTCTGTGAATATGTTTTTGCACAAGATTTTTTGTGTGCTGAAGATTGAAAAAAGGATGTTTCAAGCATTCTGAATATTCACAGAAAATTATTATGCTTGCATGTAAAGTTTCTGAACAACCATCCCACAGAAGATGGTTGAATGGTTTATTATTTTGAAATGGAGAAAATGTAATTTTTTTCATGGAAGTTCAGATCAGGGGACTATAAGCAGACTTGAAATTCAACATTCTTTAAGTGCTTTTTCAAATTCACACCTCATTTCTTGCCTGTTTTTCAAACAAAATTTTGATTTAATTGATGACTCTTTTACAGACAAAACTCAGACTGTTTGTCTGACTCTCAAAAGGCCTATCTCTAAACTGAAAGTGCAGACTACTTAAGAACCTTCATCTGCTATCTGCTTTACACCAAGAATTTTCTTAGATATAAGTGGCCTTTCAAATGAGGATTTGCTATTGTTTTATATGAACATTGCGGTATTCTTACATCAAAAATAACTGTTGCTGCTGTTATCAATTTCCTAATCTTCCTTTTCAGGATTTGTTCTTATTTGCTTGGCACTTTTATTTACCTTTGTTGGATTACAGGTCTCCTACCAGCCATCTTCTCATTTTAGACTGCTAGTAAAATGTGCTCTTTCTACAGTTTTATATCTTCCTAGTCACTGCACATTATTGCACAAAATTTCACTGTTTTTCATTGCTTGGAATTTCTTATTTTCTCTTAACTTAAAATTTTCATTAAATAATTAAAACAAAGATACATATCCAGTTTAAAGGAATTTAAAGAATGTTAATCTTGAATAAGAAATGCACAGCTAATTGGAGGATATAATTCTGCTAAATAAAAAGAATGCCACATGAGGAGGATTTCATTTTCCATTGCTAAAAAGTTCTGGAGTTATCTATGTTGATTCCAGCTCTCTAGAAAATATTCTTGGTTATGCAAAACACTTCAGTAGGGCATAACACAGTCTTTGTGACATAACCTCCCTTTCTGGAATTCTTTGAACCCAATTTGGAACCAAACTTACACCACTTCATGTCTGCACAATACAAGGTATCATCATAAACACAAATCTCACACATATTTTGGTCTTTCAACAATATTCTAATGAACTAGGAACTTATCAGGAATTGCCTCTACAAAGAGAAGATGAGAATGAAATAAGTCACATCAATGGCATATATTGATCTGTCTTAAATGCAATCACACAGACATAGTTTTAATATGAATAGTGCTCAATACTTTTCTTATTATGTTAAGGATGCACCATTACTCTCATGAAACAGCAATGATAAGTGCATTAGCAATGAGCTGTACTGCCAGTTGATAAAGAAGTTAATTGTTATAATATTCATACAACAGTTTTCATTACATAATAAGACATATTTTTCTTCAAGATAACCAAAATAAAACTTTTAAAGAAGAAAAATGTGGATTGGAGTATTAAGTTTTTTGGCCTAAATACACATTTCTTTGAACCTGGCATGAGTGACAATGTTGTTTATTATGTCCACAATATGCCTTTTTATAAACTGTTTCATAACCATAACTCCTCTTGCTTTTAAGTGCTGGGTTTCCTGATGATATTATAAGTATAATAGGTGTTTTTCCATTTTTTGAAGGGAGGGGAAGTGGAGAGACAGATCCTTTGGAGGGAAAAAAAAACAATCATACTCTTTTCAACCCAGAAGTGCTACCATAGATTTGATTCATTTATGACTTTCCAACAGTTATACTACTTAAACACTAATACATTGGGACCTGTAGGCACCTTGCAAAATTTCGAAATATATATATATATAGTCAGAAGTGCAGTAAACCCAGAATTCTTGAAACTAATTATCAAAAGACTGTATCCCAATCAGCTATAAATATGCTTCATCAGCACAGGTGTCTCAACATCCCAGTTTTATCCTCCTTCATTCCTCCTTCTCCTCAATCCAAATAAGGTAAAATGAAGAGGTCTTCTTTTAGTTTTGGTATAATTTAAACTGGTGTTCCTTACTATAAACTTTATTTGTGTACTTAAGAATGTATCACTACATGGAAACTGTTATATTAGCAGAGTAATGTAGTTTCATAACTTGTTTTGTAGTCAGAAGCACTAGTGAAGCCAATTTTCCTATATATTTGTGCCTTTTTTTCCTTAAATATCTCTTCTTATCACTTTTATCACAGTACTTCAGTCCTTTGCAGCCTCCTATCTTCTCTGATAGTGCCAGTGACCGTGACCAAGGTAGGTTCCATGCTGGACAAAGCCAGTGCTGTTTGTCTTGCCTGGTGGGCCAGAAAGTAAGATGAAAGCTGAGCATGCACTAGCTGATTTTCCCACAACTTCCCCTGAGGTAAGGGTATTAACTTCTATTCAATCACTGATTATCAGTGTGTTCACAGGAAATGAATTGTCTTTGAGACTTCCACCACACTGTGAAGTTTGACTGAAATTAACCAGTAGATCAAAAAAGCATGGGTGTAGGAGAACTGACAGATGTACAGAAACTTGACAAGTACTGAACTCCTCATGTCTTACCCAGGTTAGGAAAAGGCAAAAACCCTATATGGCCTGTTTCTCTTCCCACTTTCAGAGCATAAATCAGGAATCACTCTATCATTGCTTTCAGTCTGATATAATTCCAAATACCAATGAGATGACAATTGACTTTTCACTTAAGTTCTTGGCTCTGTGTCTGAAACTCCCTGCTTGACATTTAAATACTTTGGTTCTTAACAAATTGTCATCAGGTCTAACAGTACAGAATAAAGCCAAAAATTCATGTTTTCCCTGCCTTGGGGATGACCCTTAGCCCAACATGGCATAAAGGCTTGTGTTGCTTCACAAACATTAAAGACCTAGTCCTGCAATCCCTTAGGACTACTGCAGTAGGCAGAATAAGGCATTAGGTAAAAGATCAGACTTACGACTTGTGTCTTTTGCCACCATTTGTTTTACATTTCTTCTCAAAAATAGAACTGAAAATAGCAAAAGCCAAGAAAAAAGCATACGCCTTCCTGGGAGACATGTCTGGTAACTTACAAAAATATAGAACCTATCTGTGAGTACCGATCGACACAAATAATTGAATTAAAGGAGTTCTAAGTTTTGAAGTACTGCAGAACAGTTCTTAATTTTTGCAAGTTTTCCTTTCTTATCTCCAGTTCTCAGACAATAAACTCACAGATTTTTTGTTCTTAAAAGTATTGGGGGAATAAGTTTTTAACTGTTAAGAGCCAACAAGAATTTCAGGAAGAAGTCTGAGATTCATTCTACAAAAGTGACATTTTTATTATTGATAAAAAGATGAAATTACTTCTGATGAGACTTCTGAAGATTTTCAAGGCAAAAAGCCAGCCTCTTACAGTCTAAATATGCCATTGGAGGTATTTACTTCTGATGTATAGCAAAGGATGGAAAAACATCACTCCTTTCCCTTGCATGGCTCCCTCAGCCCTCTTTGGTCACACAGCCAGAGTCACTTAGTCAATGGTTTTAGGAAAACAACCTCAAACATTACTCTCTAATTGAACTTCAAACTTATTTTCTCTGATGAATGAACTGATAACTGTTGTTAAGAAGAAACAGTGGAGGCATGCAGATTACCATCTTCTTACCTGGTCATACTATTTACCCATAGTGTTTAAAACAGTACTTTTCATCAAATATATTATTGTACATCTTTAACTTCGGCTTTTTGACCAGCATGACAATACAATACTGAAAAGGCAAGTCTGAAGCACTTCATTCCCTAGTGATAAATGTACATGTAGATATACACATTTACGTACTAGTTCAATGTCACAGAATCACAGAATGGTAGGGGTTGGAAGAGACCTCTGGAGATCCTCTCATCCAACCCCACTGCTTGAGCAGGTACACCTAGAGCAGGGGGCACAAGACCTTGTCTGAGCAGGTTTTGAATACTTCAGAGAAGGAGACTCCACAACCTCTCTGGGCAGCCTGTTCCACTGCTGTCACCCTCACAGTAAAGACATTTTTCCTCATACTCAGATGGAACTTCCTGTGTTCCAATTTGTGCCCATCACCCCTTGTCCTGTCACTGGGCACCACTGAAAAGGGTCTGGCTCTGTCCTTTTGACACCCACCCTTTAGGTATTTATAAGCATTAATGAGATCCCCCCTCAGTCTTCTTCAGGCTGAACAAACCCAGGTGTCTCAGCCTTTCCTCATAATGGAGATTCTTCTGTCCTCTGATCATCTTCATAGCTCTCCACTGAACTCTCTCCAGTAGTTCCCTGTCTTTCCTGAACATGGGAGCCCAGAACTGGACACAGTACTCCAAATGTGGTCTCACTAGGGCAAAGTAGAGGAGGAGGATAACCCCTCTCAATCTGCTGGCCATACTCCTCTTAATGCAGCCCAGGATACTGTTGGCCTTCTTGGCCACAGGGGCACATTGCTGGCTTAGCATCAACTTGCTGTCCACCAGCACTCCTAAGACCTTCTCAGCAGAGCTGCTTTCCAGCAGGTTAACCCCCAAGCTGTACTGGTGCATGGGGTTGTTCCTCCCCAGGTGCAGGACCTTGCACTTGCTCTTGTTGAATTTCATGAGGTTTCCCTCGGCCCAGCTCTCCAGCCTGTCCAGGTCTCATTGGATGGCAGCACAGCCTTCTGATGTATCAGCCACTCCTCCCAGCTTGGTATCATTAACAAACTTGCTGAGGGTACACTCTGTCCCTTTCTCCAGGTCATTGATGAATTTGTTGAACAGGACAGAACCCTGGGGAACACCACTGGTGACAGGCCTCCAGCCAGACGCTGCATTGTCTATCACAGCCCTCTGAGGTCTGCTGTTCAGCTAGTTCTCTATCTACCTTATTGTCCACTCATCTAACCCACACTTCCTAAGCTTACCTACAAGTATGTTATGGGAGACAGTGTCAAAAGCCTTGCTGAAGTCGAGGTAAACAACATCCACTGTTCTCCCTTCATCTACCAAGCCAGTCATGCCTTCATAGAAGACCATCAGCTTGGTCAAGCATGATGTCCCTTTGGTGAATCCATCTTGACTACTTCTGATAACCTTCTTTTCCTGTACATGCCTGGACATGACCTCCAGAATGAACTGTTTCATCACCTTTCTGGGGATCGAGGTGAGGCTGACTGGCCTATAGTTTCATGGGTCCTCTTTCTTGCCCTTTTTGAAGACTGGAGTGACTACCCTCCAGTCCTCAGGCACCTCTCCTCTCCTCCAGGACCTTTCAAAGATGATGGAGAGTGGCATAGCAAAAGCATCTGCCAGCTCCTTCAGCACTCATGGGTGCATCCCATCGAGGCCCATGGATTTGTGAGGATCCAGTTTGCCTAAATGATCTCTAACCCAATCCTCCTCAACCAAGGGGAAGTCCTCCTTTCTCCAGATTTTTTTTCTCCTCTGGGGGCTGAGATGCCTGAGTGCCAGCCTTAGCAAGAAGAACTGAAACAAAGAAGGCAGTCAGTAACTCTACTTTCTCTGCATCCTATATCACCAGGGTACCCCCTCATTCAGAAGTGGGCCCAGAGTTCCCCAGTCTTTTTTTTCTAATACTGATGATTTTGAAGAAGTCCTTCTTGTTATCCTTGGCACCCTTGCCAGATTTAATTCCAAGTGGGCTTTGGCATTCCTTGTTGCATCACTGCATACCCTGATAACGTTCCTATATTCCTCCCAAGTGGCCATCCCCTTTTCCCACATGTTGTAAACACCCTTCTTCCATTTGAGTTTTTCTAGAAGCTCTCTGCTTATCCATGCAGGTCTTGTGGCTCCTTTGCTTGACTTCTTCCTCATAGAGATGCACCAACCCTGAGCTTGGAGGAAGTGGTTCTTGAATACTGACCAGCTCTCTTGGACCCCCCCTACCTTTTAGAGCCCTAACCCATGGGATTCCTCCAAGCAGGTATTTGAAGTGGCCGAAGTTAGCTCTCCTGAATTCCAGGATTGTAATCCTACTTGTTGCCCTGAAACATTTTGTCACTCAATCAAATGCCAGTTTTCAGCATTTTTTTGACCAATGAGAAACTGGGTTGAGTTTTTTGTGTTTCTGTTGAGACAACAAGGCTTTCAAACTATTAGCATCTTGCTTATTTTTTGTCAATTATCTTAGGTGTAATATTTCTGCTTGCTTGATATACAATCTAAGATCAGAAAATAACCACATGTTTACATGCCAGAACTCAGCTAGTAGCCCTAAATTGGTTCTGCCACAGTTACAATAAATCCCTGAAGTTTCTAATAGACTCAGTGATATATTGTGCTGATAGCTTTCCCAAACATTTTATTTATGGCTAAATATTGACTTAACACCTTGCACAAAAAAAGAGGAAAAAATAAGGGAAAATAGTTCCCAAATCCTTTGAAAATATTCACCATAGTATTTGCCAGGTTTATTGTCTTTATGACTCAGATTCACTTAAATGGAAAAGCCCATTCTATATATGAAAAGCACAATTAGAAAACAGAAGCTGGACCATTTGAGACAGTTTTTCAAAACAACGTTGAACACGTCAATTAAAGATCCCTAAACTGTCAGACATGGGGATGGAAATGTTGTACGTGGCATGCTTAGCGTCTCCTAAGGGGCTGGAACATTTTAGGATTAAATCAATTACCCACCAACTAGGTAACATTCCTACTCGAAAGCATCAGTGAAGTGCGATACCTCTTGGGTTCTGGAGGGGTCCTTTCTCTAGAGAAGTAACAGTTTTAATTTCTGCTTTAATCTCACTAGTCCTTCAGATCATCTGTTTGATCACATTTATAAGAACAAATATTTTCTCTGTTTATTTAATCACAATTTTTCTAATACAAAACCATCTTACCTGGTTTTGTCTAAGAGGTACAAGTTTTAAAGCTTTAAGGACAGTTAAGGCTAACACGAACCCAGAGGTGGCAATTTTCCTACTCTTTACCTCACAGTTGGAGGTACAGAAGACTTCCTTCAGGGAAATGACCTAGAGTGCCAGGGTTAGTCCCTTACTTTGAAATGTCTGTAGAAGAAAGGATTCTCTGTATGAAAGCTTAGTTTAAAGACCTTAATGTATCTGGAAAAAAAGATGGTCTGTATAAAATTACTTTTTAAGGACTAACCTTTTGTTGTTGGCATCTATGTGTGTGCTACAACTATTTCCAAAAAACCACTCCACCCTGTTATTGAAGACATATTGAATAGGTACTATATTTGAAGACATATTGAATAGGTACTATATTTGCAGGGATGGGACATCATAATTGTCTTCTATACATTTGTTGAAAATGTTCTCAGCAGATGTAAAACATTTTGATGTGGCAGCACTATAAACTCACCTGGAATATGTGGATGTGGCTGGACAAAGCACTGCGTAAAAAGAAACACAATTATATTTCTTGAGGTTTAATTGCCCATGAAGTTGCAGAAGTCTTCAACACTGATTATGCTTTTTAAATTATTTCATATGTCATGGTGATTAGACATATTCAACATGTAAGACAGTAAATTCAGTTTGTTTTCCATTATCATACACATTGTGTAACTGATATGTTTGGAGTGGGATGGAGCAACAGGTTGTTTTTCCACTTTATATGTAATACAGAGAGCACTCTAGCCAAAGCTTTGTACTTATCTTGTACCTTCACAGATGAGATCCAGTTACAGATCACTAAGACTGTAATTTACTTAAGAGTTTGGTATTAACTGATACTTTTTTTAATGGTGAAATAAGCGGCTGACATACAAACTAATCAAATACACAGCCTCACTTCAAAGCAACAGGACGCCTATTTTGCTTGAAAGCCAGATGGACCATTGTTCATTTCTATACAACAAGTTCCTTATGCAACGAAAAAGCTGGTGGGAAGAACCAGTTGCAGCCACGTCAGCAGCAAGAAAGGGTCCTAATGTTTATCAATCAATTCTAGGAGGTGCACTCAACATGTGTACGTGAGGAGATCTCTGATCACAAGAAATGAGAAATTTAAGGGTTCATTGACTCTTATTGGGTCACTTCAGCTTGCCATCTCATTGTGAAGGAAATGGCCAAGTACTATGACATGTGGAGCTGGAGCACATCTCCTGCCTATAGGTCTCTTGTCTCTTTCTAAAAACGTTGGCAGTATTATGAACAAAAATATATTTCAATTGCCATCCCCAATTCCTGTCAGCATCTCATACTGTGGCTCTTGACTTCAGTGAAGGTCTCTTCCCTTTGTTGTAGTAGTGATGTAAATCACCAGTGGTAGCAGCAAAACAGGCCAAGTGAAGTGTGACTGTTAGCTCAGGTGTGTGAGCTTGCTTACCTGAATTAAATAGCAAACATGACAGTGTGACCCTCCCAATGGCCATGGGGAAGAGGGAGCAGGGGGAGCTCTGATTTCTTCATATTTCTGTTAAAATAAGATCAAGATTCTGCTACTGTTTTGAACACACAGTATGCTCCATTGCTGTCATGCTTCTGTCCCTTATGACTTTAGTGGTATTTGTTGGAGGTCACATTATGAGCCTTTACACATAACCTTTCACAAGAAGCTGTCCAGGTAGAGCCAGTGAGGTGCTTGGGGGAGTTGTGCAGAAAAGGTTGAGTGCAGCATAGTTTGGTACTGTGCTAGTAGCAGGGCACACCACTTATGCCAGCAGATATGTGTCCAAGACAGGACCACTGGCAGCATTGCATAAAACAAGAATTCAACTCCAATTCAGAAAAGTGAATGCCCCCCTAAAGAATAGAGCTTTTGGCCTAATGTTCTGCTTTTCTAGTTATACAGAAGTGTAAGTGCTTGGAAAGGAATGCTACAATAGAGAAAATCTTGAAGTCACTGATAAAAACGCAAAAACCCTCCACAAGAGTAAAAAACCTACAGTCACTGATAAAAGGAAAAAAAACTACAGTAAACTTCTGCTTCAGCAAACTACACATCTAGAGCCACATACTAACATGACAGGAAAAAACAACTGCCTTTTCAGACAAAAGCTTGTCACAGTTTGCTAGGTATCAAATTCCTACCCCTATAAATCACATCATATTATTACAGATGTACCATTGTTCTCTATTCTCTACTTTCTCTACAGTAGGGTTTATATTTTTACAACATCAACAAATTACTGTCACAAAATCAAGAAATTCCTTATGGTCCTCTATACTATCTGTACTGACATTGTCAAGGTGTCTGCATCAGGCAAACAAGGAATCAGAAAAATGCTCAGGAAAATGGTATGAAATAAGACCACATGTGACACAACTGATTTTGACAGAAAATTTACTTCTTGCAATTTTCAAATGAAACACAGAAAAGCCCTAAGTGAGATTTTTTATGTTGTGGAAACTATTTCAGTTAAAAAAAAATATCATAAAAAAGTAAATTAGAATGATTACTTGATCACAAACTGCCATTTGTATCTTTTGCAGTGAGATCAATATTTGCTTTATATATCCTTTGGAGAATAGCCAAAGAACCAGAGATGGACCAGAACTGGGTGTGAATGAAAAACAGTGAGCTCCTCACTTCAGTGTCTATTGCTTTCATTGGTAAGCTTTCCATTGCCACTGAATGAACCCTGGATTGTTACAGAAAACTTTTTGCTTTTTCATTGGACAGAGTAGGATGCACTGATCAGCCTGGGCAATTACATCCTCCAACTTCTTTATTGTTGAGATGCAGATCTGCCAAGACACTTTTAGTCATAAGAAAATGAAGAAGATAATGAAGAAGAATATGAAGCAGTTTCTTGCTTGTCTACTGTCATTAACAAAGGAATTTTTGGAAATTATACTAAAATGTATGGTTATCCCTACTAAAATTACTTCCACTTGAATGCAAGTAAAATCTGAATTCATACTTCCTAGATGAAAACACAAGGGAAGAACAAAGTATGCAGCTATCCATAAACACAGAAGGAAGTGAGCAGCAAATCTCTTAACTTTGCTCCCACACAAAGAATCTGGAAATATGAATTGTGAAGCAGTCTTCCCAGGGATGTATCAAAACTCTGAAATACTGTGGAGGTATTGTGTCATGCCTCCATGACTATGGAGGCAAACTCCTCAGACCAAAGTTTCCAGTAGTTACTACTTCAGCCTATTTGCTGTACAATGATCTGTCCAGTTATTGCAAGAAAACCAGAATTATTCCTCATTTGACTGGGGCATTGTCTTGCAAAGGAAAAAAACTGTTGGGGAAACCATGTTTACCGCTTAAATGGCACTGCTCTGAACCAAAGCTGAATAAACACATCACAGTGCTGGGGCTGAACAGTGACAACCAAACCTAATACAGACTGGGTAGGTCTTAGATTACCGGACCACAGGAGGAAGTATGAAAGCCACCTTCCCAAGACCGGAAGGTGTGTGGTGGGAATATAGTTGTAGGGGACTGGGTGGTTCTCTCATCTTTGTATGGAAGTGACTCTTAAAGACACTGTGATGTGCTGCGACACTGTGAAGCGATGTGATGCTTAAAAACATGAGATACTTCTAATGAACTTGGACTATGCAGTGTTACACTGGACAAAATGGCTTGATGACTTCTACCTAGGAAAATCTCCAAACTAAACTGAATATCAGTCATATCCCCTGTAAGAATTTCTTTTCTCCCTGGTTAGTCTGTCCTTCCTGATGGATGTCTTTGGTCCTTTCCCATGCCTGCCCCATAGCTGTCCATCAACACATCTTCAGGCAGAGAAAGACTTTTTCTGGACATGGCCAAAAACTTAGGCAAAGCATGAGTAGCAGCTTGTTTTTAAAGCTCTTTTCTGTATCAAAAAGGCATTAGAAAGACTATGCTTACAGAGTTGCTATGTATATTTCTGTTTTATACTCTCTGAAAAGTGACCCCCTTGCCTGTGGTGCTGATACTTTGTATTCACACTGGTGGACATTAACTGGCCTGTTCTAGTTAGGAGAAGCATACAAGACAATGTTTGAAAGCAGACAAACCTATTCAACTCTTATAACACCAAGCCATTAAATTCAGTGTTCTGGCAAAATTCCTTTCAGATAATTACATTTTGCTACCTAAATTTCCCACCTAGTTTCAGCTGAGTGTTTTGTACTTCCTCATTTCCTATCCTAATCTTTCTGTACCAAAGACTGGCATGATAACAAGAGAGGAAGATTGTGGTTTGCCTGCACAGTGTCTCTAGGATGACAGTGGGGATGAATGAAAGATTTGGTCTTAATAAATCCATGTGTATTTTATCTTTAAAAAAACTTTCTTATAAGGATTTCTTCAGGCTATATATACATTTTCCTTCACAGGCTTTTATTGGAAGATTTTCTATGGACCCATCAATCTCAACTCTGGTTTCTTTATAGCTTCTTTTTGCACTGGCTGCAGTCAGCAAGTTCAGAGCAAATGGCTTATTTTTAAGTCAAATCCAGTGCTATTTAATGAACCTGTTGGCAGTAAGGCATGCAAAGAGCATCACAGCTGCCCGACCTGTCTAGATAGTGTGTATTTAATTCCCATTTTATATTTAGCCTCAGGAACCAAGCTGGTAGAAGTGAGTACAAAGGTCATTGTCCTCCTGCCAAGGTCTCCCTGATTACTTTCCTGCTGTTGCCATATGACAACCCATCAGATTTGCTTAGGTGTTTTTTTCAAGGATGCCAACCTTTGACTTTTGTTTCACAAATACCAAAATCTTGCTTTCCTACAAAAGACAAATACTTCGATAACTCTCAAAACAGACCTCTTTCATTTCCCCCTGTGAGTCAGACATAGGTCATAACCTATGCCTCCTCCCCACAGGTGCTCTCAAGCACAGGAAAAGAAATTCAGAAGCCTCAGGTGTCCAGTAGGAATTTTATCTGATCATCAACTGCTGGCATTGCTTCTGTATTCTGTAATAAATCAATCCTACATCATGACTTGACTGAAATACACTGTATTTGCCTGTCCTGTCAATTACATATTACTTTTGGCACATGAAGTCAGATAGCAATCATAAAGCATGGGGTTACTCTACTGTTGCTGTTAAGTCACATTAGTAAAACCCATGGCAGATATTTCTGTAAAAACTTTTCATTGATCTGTGTTCAACAGCAGGGATGAAATAACAGGTCAGTATCATCTTGCTGAATTTTAAACGGATACAAACAACATTTTTGTAACAGCTTCATTTTGTTGATTTCTCAATGATAAGCTCTCCAAACTTATATTTTAGCCTTCAAAGGTATTACATTATGTTTGTGTTTCAATCTGTTTTCTTTTAAACAAAGCATATTTCAGATGTGATTAGCCCTTATATTTTAAATGTGATTGATAATACTGCAAGGTCACCTGTTAGACCTTGTTGGGGAACACAAAATAATTAAGAGTTACAGTGTTATGACAATTATGACAGGAGGGAAAAAGGAATGCAGTGAACATCACCTGTAAAACAAACTAGCAACAGAATCTGGAATTAGTGCTCTCACCACAAAGTTACTGTACAATTTTATGATGTAGGATGTATCAACATAATTTCTGCGGGTTAGATTCTGGCTTTCTCTGGCCACCAGCAGCATCAAATAGATAAATACACTTCTGTGAAGAACATTTACAAATTGATTTATTCTTCTGCTGATTGCTGATTCTTTATGTTGATACAATGCAAATACAAAGTAGGAACTAAATAAAAAACCCAACTTTTTTAGTACTTCTAGAAAGAGAAAATTTTAAAACTCAATTTTAATTAAACAAAAACAGTTAAACAGACCTGAGGATCTAACTTCTTTTCTTTCATCAATAACAATATGTGTTACATTTATCTCTGTGCGACACTACACTACTAAGTCCTACTATGTGCTTTTATTCAAGGAACTACATGCCTCTCAGTAACTGGCAAGAATTATTTCTACCACTGTGTATGGCAGACTTGTTTAGATGGGTAACAAGTCCAGAAATTTTCAGTGCTCAGGGCAAATCCTAATATGTCTCACATCTTTCCTGCAACACATGAACAACAGGGAAATTAAGGTCTTTCTATAATATTGTCCTTAACACAAAATCCTAGTTCACTTAATCCCACACTGGATCTTTCCTTTAGCTTTTTTATCCTCTTGTCTGAGCATAGTCCAAGCATGCTGTTGTAGGAACTCAGGGATGCACAGAAAGGAAGAGGCAGAATTAGAAATCTGTGCAAAGAATAAAGGCTGAATTATACTGAACTATATAGCAAAGGACTTACAAAATTCCTGCTAAAGCCTCCCATTGATTTCTGTGGCTTTGAACTAGCTTTCACAAACTGCATAAAACAGCTATTACTTATGCCAGTCTGTTAGCTTTTGGAGTAGATGCCCAAAAGGGAAATAATGAATTCTTCTTAAACTTGTTCAAAACCCTTGGTTTATGTTTTCATTAGTGCAGCTTGTGGTAGGCTCACCACTGCTAAACAGTTAAAAAACCCTGAATGATATTTTAAAACTACTCAGGGAAAAGATCTTTTTCCCTTCAAAAAACCAGACTTCTTGATCAACATAACATTTTCATCTGATGCAAAGGAGAAATAATTTATTGGGCAGATCTTTGTGGGAAATAAATACAGGCAAAAATGCAACCTAAAACCTACTTAGCACTGTAATCCTCAGGGGAAGATACACTTAGATATGTCTTTTAATAGAAACTTTTCTTCCAAGGGAGAGTACACTTTACCCAGTCAAACCTCAACAACATCTGTTGCTACTGCTAGCAACTGATGTCTTAATCACAAGCTATTTTTTTTCAGAATGGCTACAGTGTTTAAAACAACATAAATCTTCTCAGAAGCCCCCTTTCAATACCACTGTGTGCAGACTGAAAAAATCCCCTTTCCCCCCTAAGTAAATTACAGAGAACGGTCACAAGAAAACCAGGCTATGCCTACAACTAATAGCACACCACACCAAGAGGAGATGGTGACACAGTAGGTTTCTGCTACTCTGCCTCTGTAGCTCTGGCATCTTTTGATATCTTTGTCCTCCAGTATAGATTTACTGTGTTGTTGGGATTATTTTCTCTTTCCTTCCTTTTTTATGCAGTTTGCCTCGAGGCTTGAGCTCCAGATGTTTTATTATTGTCATTCTTGGATTGCTGGCACCTGCATTCTGCCCATGGCTGTAAAGCTGTGTGTTTCTGGCCTCTTGGTTCCCTTTGTTTGGAGGCTGGATTATCAGCTGCTTGGCAGGGGTGGCTCTAGGCAAGTGGCAAGAGTGCTGCTGCATGGGGTCCTGCAGTTTTGGAAGCTCTGCTTTGTCAGCAACCCCTGGCAGCCGTTGCTCACTTCAGTAATGTGCTAGGAGCTCACAGGCATTTTCAAAGAGGAAATGAAAGAGCTTAGCTGTTGTCCTAGCTGCCAAACCCTTCCTGCAACACAGGTCACACCGCTCTGCTTCTTCAGTCCTTCTTCAGTGGGGACTAGAGTTTTGACTCCCCAGCTCCCTGTAGCTAAACCCTTTGTCAGTTAGGAGTCACCCAGCTGTCATATCCCACCATCCCTAAATTTTCTGTGTGATTACAGGAGTTCATCTTGGGCATAGCATGCCTTACACTGTTAAGTATTGCAGAGCCACCAGCACTGTGAAGCTACAGAGAGGTGGGACGGCTGGCACTATGCTGTGCTTCTAAGCAGACACAGCAAGAATAACATGTATCCAGGAGTCCTCTGCCTCCTGTACAGGTTACCAGAAGCATTAGAGGTCGCTTACAATGAAAGGCAGGTACCTTTTCTCTTTTGAAATGCATAGGAAGAACCATTCTCCAATAGAAGCTAACAGAGTTCTCATTAACACTATAAAGGTGCAGAAAATTGGGATGAAAAGAATTGCTGTCATTTTCCCAAATATGTAAAATGAATGCAGTAAAGAAACCACATTGATAAAGCTGACAATAATTATCACTGGCAGAAATTAGGCTTACTTTGACAAAATAATAATAATAAAAAATGTCTTGCCTTAAATAGAAATCTTCCACTGTTGAAGCTTGCAGTTTTTATATATACAGGAAGTTAGGCTTTGCTTGTTTGTTTTCTTGTTGAACCCAGAGTTTTTCTTTGTGTATTACTAGAACTCAGTGAAATTTTTTTGACAGGAAATATCTCCTTCTCAAAAAATGTAATTTTATTAAAAAAATAAATGAAACATTTTGCTGGGAACATACTGGTTGCTACAAAAATGAGACTGTGAGTGTAAAAATTAATAATATTCCTAATTTCCTTGAAAAATGTCAAAATCATAACGTTTAAAAATAATATTTTTGATTTTGTAACACATTAATAAACTGTCATTAACTGCTACATTTAAGTACTTGAATGTGAAGTGTCTGATGATTGAGATTCAAGGTAAAGTCAGGGTTTGTCTGTTGTGGAGAGGCAACTGAATTCTGCCACCTCAAATGGGCTGACACAAGACTGGAGCTGTCTTTGCTATAGGGAAAGCAAAGGCACCACCAGAGAAACAGAATGGGTGGCGAGCAGGGTTGGCTGCTGGTGCATGGCATCCTCAGCTTCTGTCCCAGTAGTAGCAGCAGTTAAAAATGGCTTTTTGCGTTTGGGAGAGCCAAAGTGAGCAGCAGGCCATACCTGTTGTGCTCTCCATCTCCACTGCTTGAGGCTTCAGGAAGCAGATTTTATGCTCTTGCACTGGTTAAATGACATTTTGACATTTCAGTTTCTCAGTGGCTAGCTAAAGAGTCAGGATCACTGGGTGTTAATGTCTCCATTACAGAACACAACTGCAAGTGAAAACAAAATTCTTGGTTTTGTTTATTTGTTTTTATTGGGAAGTATACATCCTTTTCCAGACAAGTTCTAAGCATCCCTCTAAAGAATAACAGACATTTATAGATGGAATATGGGAAGAAGTAGATAGATCTTTCATTATATATGGATTTATGTGTCAGTAGCCTCTGGACAAAGTAAAAACAAACACTGTCTATTGATGACTTGTTCTTTGAGTTCTTCTTTTATCCATGCTGTTCACTTACTTTTAGAATTATGAGGAATTTAGTCACCTCAGCTTGTTTCTGCTAATACGCAACAGGGTTTAATTCAGTAGAAACCTTGAAAGTATTTTCTAGCTTAACCATCTGTTGTTTGCACCAAAGATGCTAGACTGGATTTTCAGGGGAGACCACCTGAGAGCCCACTTCTCCATGGCATACTTTAGCTAACATCCTTGACATGAAAATGGTAAAGAACTGTTAGCAGAGAGTCTGAGAGCTGTTGGAGCCTGACACAGGCTCTTACTGGTGATCTAAGATCACCTAAATCTGAAAATTCCTCCTTTTTATGGATAGATATGTTTCCATAAACTGCTGAAGGTGTAAATGATGCCTTTTGTTTCTCATTTGCAAAGCTGGGTGTTTTGGGTTCTTTTTGATATTTTGCTATTTTAAAAATTGGTACTTTTGTTCTTTTGCCTACAGATGCAATGTAAGTTAGGAATCCCTTTGTGTGAAAAGTTTTCTTGTTTAGCTAAATCCAAACAAATAAGTAACCAGTAATTAGTATCAAGAACATTTAAATTGCAGTGGTGTTTGAAAATATGCTTGTAAAGGGTTTGATTTTTAATATTATAGCAGAAGACTTCCTGAAAAGTAGCAATATTCTGAAAAAAGAATGAAGAAAAAAACTGTCCTGGTTTCAGCTGGGATAGAGTTAAGTTTCTTTGTAGTAGCTAGTATGGGAGTATGTTTTGGATTTTTGCTGTAAACAGTGGTGATAACGTGGAGGTGTTTTAGTTGTTGCTAAGTAGCGCTTACACTGGTCAAGGACTTTTTCAGCTCCCCGTGCTCTGCCACAGGCACAAGAAGCTGGGAGGGGGCACAGCTGGGACAGCTGACCCAAACTGACCAATGGGATATTCCATACCATATGATGTCATGCTCAGTATATAAAGCTGGGGAAGAAGAAGGAAGGGGGGACATTGGGAGTGATGGTGGTTGTCTTCCCAAGTAACCGTTATGTGTGATGGAGCCCTGCTTTCCTGGAGATGGCTGGACACCTGCCTGCCCATGGGAAGTGGTGAATGAATTCCTTGTTTTGCTTTGCTTCCGCGCGCAGTTTCTGCTTTACCTACTAAACTGTCTTTATCTCAAACCATGAGTTACCTCACTTTTACTCCTCTGATTCTCTCCCCTGTCCCACCAGGGGGGAGTGAGTGAGCGGCTGCGTGGTGCTTGGTTGCTGACTGGGGCTAAACCACGACAAAAACGTAAACCAAAAACCTGACACCCTCCATTTAAACCAAACTTTAATGCTGTTATATTTTTCTTTGCTTTTGGGGCAACTAAGAAAATGGACCACCCTCAGCTTCTGTTGATGAGGACCTTTTACTGCATACAACTGATTCTGCTGCTTTATAGAGGTCCATACTCCATATAGACAGGTAATACTCCCTACGTTTTACCACTATAACTTTGTCCTTGGATCCCAGTGTGGAAAGAATTGTTCCAGCTGATATGTCCTTTTAAATTGGCATCTGACCTTTAAGTATTTCTGGAAGTGATGATGAGTTCAACAGAGTTTGTTAAGTCACAAGTGTTCAATTGAAGGAGACTTCAAACTCTTACAATGAAGTCTGAGAAAAATTATGCTTCCAGTTCCCAGCAAATGGTAAGAAATATGGAGAGGAAGGAGAGAACTTTCAAGTAAAATACTTCCTTGTTTACAGCTGGGTTTTTTTTCTGGCACAAAAGCCTGGGAAATATATGTTACAACTGCTTATTATAGTTCAGCGTATGTTTTCTGTATAGTCAAATTAAAAACATAGAGAAACAGAACAAGCATGATATTCAAAGGCAAATGTGGAAGAAATCACTAGGAAAGATTATTAAGAGGTAAATGTAATGCTGTTTTTTTTCCTCAAAAGTTTGTTATCTGTTTAGGCCTGCAGAGGCTGCATTATAAATTATATATGCATAGGTGCATCCTTTATAAAAACTTTTAAGTATCAACTACCTATTTGTCATCACAAATGGTTTTGTTCTTCCCAAAGCCCTTCAAGTATAGTTATGAGAATCACAGTCTATTCTATGGGATCAAAGAGGATGCCTGTTTTCCAAATGACAAGTAAAACAGAGCAAGATTAGGACCCTGCTTCTAATTCTATCTGAATCATGCTGAGTCTCAGTATCAACATGCAGAAACCAGGCTTGTGATCACATGGGACATCTATGGCAACCGAAGAAGGGAACCTGTCTTCTGACTCCTAGTACTGTGCTTTAACCACAAAACCCTCTTTGCCTCAAATTGCTGTTTCCTTTCTTGCACAGAAAATAATGCTAGATCCATGACAAAAAATGGCACAGCTCTGTTTTTCTTCTGGTTTTATTTATTTATTTAGCTGGTGAGATGAAACAACATGATGATAAGAAAGTAACAATTCTAGGCCTGAGGAACCATAAAACTCCAGAAGTTCAGGCTGTCCTACAGAGGGGTTGTTAAATGTTTGCAGCCAGCCAAATTCACTGTATCTGAGAGCACACTGGTAAACTTAACTTGGCAGGCTGTGAAAATTTAATGCATTTGATGCAATGTATTTATCAAAATGTATTCCAAAAGAATACATAAGGGAGAAATCACAGCTCTTGAGTTTTCTGGAGTGCTTGATCTTCCTACTTATTTATAACTCTATTTTTTTTTCCTCTACTTTGAGGACAAATTTTGAGTTATGTCTTCATTTGTGAAGAACCCTTTTTTCCTGTCTTATGGTAACTGATTCAAAGACCTTTGTTGCCAGACACTTTCTGATGCCAATGCACCTTCACAAAGACAAATCTCATTTCCATGAAGAAGTTGTATTTTTCACTAATGATATATATTTGGAGTCATGTTCTTTGCTCTACATACTGCAGACAATAAGAGTCTAGGACTTGCCTTTTCCCTCAGCTAAATGAAGCATAAAATTTCATCAAATACTCCCCCAGTTAAAGATAAATCAAACCTAATTTGACTTTTTTAACTTTTAGTTGACTAAGTCATATGTTGGTTGTGACTCAATACTTCCCTACTTCATTTTTCTGCTCAAAAGGGTAACTCATGATTTTCTGTGTAAAAAACTGGAACTTGCTTTCCCTGGTTTTACATTAGGCTAATTTAATGATATTCTTTGAAGTCACTGAAGTTTTTCTAAAACATGCTGAGAGCAAACTGAGCACAGAATTTAATTTTTCTTATCCAGGCTCCCTTTTTACAAGGAGTCACATGGAAAAGATGAGGGATAATGCGTACAAGTTAGTCCTGTGGAGATTCTGATTGGACACAAGAGGAAAATTTTTTACAATGAGAACAATCAGCCATTGGAATAATCTTCCCAGGGAAGTGGTGGATTTCCCAACACTGGAACGCTTTTAAGATTCAGCTGAACAGGGTGCTGGACCATCTTATCTAGACCATACTTTTGACAAGAAAGGCTGGACTAGATGATCCTTGAGGTGTCTTGCAACTTGGTATTCTGTGATTCTATGATTCTATCTCTGTGCAGCAATCAGACTCCAGACATTGTTCTTGAATCCTTCTTTTTGAGATAACTAAGCAGTTCAGGGCAACTAAAGGTGACAAGGTTAATTCTACACTACCTACATATGCAGTTTTAGTTTGTTTCACCTGAATTAGGAGATTTCTCTATGATATAGTTTCATAAATGAGCAAAGGATGAAGCAGTTGACTGAAATATTGACCAGCTTCTCTTCTCAATCACACATCTCATGGGATGTTACAAACTCTTTTAGATACTGTACAACATGACTGTGACGTCTGAAGTCCTGTTCCCTATTAAAAGTAGAAACAAAAGGTAGTGTTTCCTCCCTCTCTTTCTTCTCAGTTTATCAAAAAGCTCGATCCATTTAAAAAATGAATAAAGAATTTAAGCAGTGAGTGCAAAATTGAAAAAAATTTACATCTGAGAGAAAGCATATCCAGAGTTCAGCTGACAGTAGTTCTGAGATTTTTATTCTATTACCATGCATTATTCTAGTGCATATTTTGAGTTATATTCTAGATTCAACAGGTCCCAGCAGGTGATGGGGACAAAACTCTGGAACAACTGTCTCTTGACAAATCCAGGTACACCAGTTAAAAGTAATTCAGGTAAAAAGTTGCAATAGTCAGGCCAGAAGGTCATAAAAATATAAAACGCTATGGGCAGACAGTGTCAGCCAGGCTAACATTATGTTTTGACAAATTAGTGAGTAATATTAGCCAAAAAAATAAGTGAAATTGAGGGAGAGATTTCTTTTAGAAGTCTCAGAGTTTCATTTTGACATTTTCAAAATGAAATATTTTGATTTTCTATTTTCATTTAGAGATTTACCTCATTTAAGAAAGTAAAAAAACATCTACATGCTTGGCAACCCCCCCCCCCCCCCCCGCCCCGAAGGTAAAAATGGACCAACAATCAATTATTAGCAGGTCTAACTTCAATAGGCAGAGAAGACTGGGGGAAGGTATTGCTGATACTGTAGTGCTCTAGTACAGTTAAAACTATAAACCCATCAGCTAATAGCTACAGAAAAGATTTTATGAGATTTTACAGAAATGCTCATTTAAGTAACAAGCATAAGTGAAAATTACTAATATCACACCTTTTCAGACAGTTCATATCTGATAAACCAAAGGCAATACGCTGACTTGTGAAGTTCATATTTTCTCAAAACAAGACTTGTTCTTAATGCTCGATATGATGTTTTATTCCAGTTTAAAGTGACTACTCAAACATGGCGGCTAAGCTGTTCGTGACTCAGGTTCAAGTAAGGTAAGTCTGAGCACTTTTACCCTGTCATGAACCTGAATGTTTCATATCTTAATTGACAACATTCACATCTTTGAGCTTTTCATTTAGACTTTGATAAAATCTGCTCACAAAGGCAGATGGCAGGCTGTTATTTTTAATTCACAAGCAAAGTTAAATAGATGCCATATGTTACAGAACTTTTCAGGCGCAGCCTTTTGAATGCTATCACAATAAACTTATAAAATTACATAAAAGGGAAATCTGACAGAGGACACCACCATTGCAGGTTACAGTTTTGAAAAAGGAAGTGAAAATGTCCAGACTTTCTACTTGATAAAATATAAGTATCCAAACCACCAAATGATCGTTGAAACATCAAAATTGGCGTAGAAGAGAAGTGTGTGGGGGCTTCTGTTATCTGCTTTTCTGCATCTAGAAAAGATTCCCTCCATGCAACCTAGCTGTTTCCTTGTAAACAAAAGGCTCGTGATGTTTTACACTACTGTATGTAGGGAGCTTCATGTATAGGTTAGTAAAAGTAATGAGGCAAATGGGCCAAAGTCAAAATGTTTCAGTGGTATTTAAGGCCACAACCATTCTCCAGGGAGACATTCAAGTTACAGCTCCCCTAGAACCAAAGCTGTGAAAGCTGTAATGGCAACTGTAATGCAACTCTGAAATAGTTTTCCAAGAGGACATAGCAAATGGATGATGAGCTCCACAGTCTACTGTACCGAAGAATACCGGGCTTTAGTAGCAAATGGAAGAACCACCTTTGAGAAGACTGCATCCAACATGTTAATGGCAGGTGGGCTTCTAGTCTGTGAGCATTCAGAGGCAGCTCAAAGAGACACACAAGATGAAGAGTATAATGAGGGCTATTTCAATTCAGTGTGATGTAGAGAAAGAGGTGATTCCTAGGGAGGGAAATAAAATCCCTGCTGGTCAAAGCTGGCAAGGAGGAGGGTATCTTAGGAAGTTTTCTGTGTTGAACAGGGGATGTAACCTCAGAAATCTTGTGACTAGTTTTGGCTTAAGCTCTCCCCAGAGACTTCAAAACCCACTGTTGAAAAGGGACCACATTCAAGAGTTGTTGTGCCCCTGTGATCAGACCAGACTAGCATGATGAGAATCTCAGTTGGGCTGTCACAAGCAAACATTGTTTATGAGGTCTTCTGGTTTTCATGGACAGGTTGCTGTGGTCCTGGATTTATTCAGCTGCTGAACACTGCCTGAAGCCACTGGAACTGAAGCTTTAAAGTAATGGTGTAAATGTATGTGCAGAAGAGCAAGAACATTTCTGTATAGCACAGAGATGGGTGAATTATTCATGATACAAATTTTGACAATTTTTCCCTGAATAAATTTCCAGGTTTTTTTTAATTATTCAGCAATACGATCAAATAATTGCTGAACTTTTTATTATCAACTATCAGAATACTTTCATAGGTTCTTGGTTTCTTTTTTCATTATTAATCTTAATATATTCACTGACACCTGATTAATCCAACCACTTCTGGAATTCTTGAATATCTTAGGCTGCTGAAAACAGTAGACTAATGAGATCCAGCACTGTTATGAAGACTGTTAGAGAAAGTGAATAACTTTTTTTTTTTTAGGAGTTTTTTATTTGAAAACAGTGCTCACCATTGTACAGGACTAAATAGATTCAAAGAGATTCGTTTGGTTATAATGGATAAGTTTCTAGAACTTGCAGTAATATTATGCTTTGGCAGTTTCAACACTGTCATTGAGATGACTACCAAATACTGTGTTACAATGGTTTCTGAAGTACTTGCTGACATTCGTGTTTATTAAATGGAATTGAACTGGATCTAATTTTCAGGTAAATTCAGGATAGGTTAATTCAGCTCAGTGAAGATGTATGACTGTACGAGCTGAATAAGAAATAAATTATTTCAGAATCAGAACCTGTATCTTCAGTGGTGTTCAGCTATAAACTGGAGTGAACAAGAACAGAGAGAACGAGTCAGAGCCTCTGTAAGTGCAGGCAGGCTCTTTTCCTAATGACAGAAAGCTCTGAAGTGAATAATTACCATCTCTAATACACACACACCTGCAAAGAACTATACAGTGGTTGGAGTCTAGAAATTTTATGAAAAACTCTACATAGGAAATCTACATCTTTCTGTCAGCCTTCTGTTTAGTATGCACCTAAGGAATAAAACTGCTATTGAAACACCAGGCTTTTGAGAATTACCAGTAAACAAAGCCAAAATGGGTAAAATTGTTACAATAGGGAGCTCCAGTCAATGGATGTTAGATCTTTCATCGGCTTTAGACTCCATCTGCTAAAAGCACCAGTCACTTATGAACTCCCCTGGATGCTGTGGGCTAATTCGCATCCTTGCAAGTTGAGTGGTTGGATGAATATTACAAGAATTAAAAAAAAAAACCTACAAACTTTCTGCAAACTTTCTTTGCTCAGTTTCCATGGAAATGAAAGTGGAAAGACTGCTGGCAGTCAGTAGCTGAGTGTGAGAACTCTCGCTTGCAGATGTCAGTTCCTGACTGTTCGCTGAAAACTGCAAATGTTGGTTTAAAAAATCAGCTGCAAATGATGTCTTCAAAACCCTGCAGCTCTTAAAAAGAAGTTGAAGCTGGTGATAAACTACTTTTAAAATGGGAGATTTTAAAATGTAAAAGTCTTTACATTTCCATCCACCTGGCTGCTGAGACACATTCCTTTTATTAGCAACAGGGGTGGTGATTACATTTTCAGTCAGTATCTTCTACAACTGGATTTCCTTTTGGGCCAACGGTTTCAGTTGATTATTTTGCAGAGTATGCTGATAGGCTATTTTAAAGAGGGCACAGGTTTGCTTGTTTGTTTTGTAATGTACTTGTGGATTTTGTTTAGGTTTAGATTGCTAAGCTTTACATTAATTAAAAAAAAAAAGAAAGGAAATTTAATAGATCTATTTTTAAGTCAAGAAATGACTGTTTTGCATACAGTATGTTTCAAATAAGGATTACTAATATATTTGAAATAAAGATTGTGAAGCTTTCTCCATGTTTTGCTAGAGTCACAGTGTCTGAACCCAGCTTACAGTAATAAAGATTTTTCCTTCTTCATATTACAAACACAATGCTGGAAACACGTGTCAGTTGCACATTCTCTACAACCTACTAAAACTCTCATCAATGCATTTATTCCAGTGTGTATTTTATTAGGCAAATTACTGTTCTTAAGTACTACACAATGAAGTAATAAGGCATTTTTCCTAAGATTACAGTCTTGAAGACAGGCATTTTTTACGGTACACAGTAATTATCATAGTAATGTATAATTTTCCCTGGATTGACTGTCTGCTAGTGGTCTAATTCAGGAAGCCCTAACTCATCACAAACAGCATCATTAGGAGCTGAGGCAAATAAGCAGCTGATCTGGCTTGTTCAGTACAATGAAGCCTTGAGACTCCTTTTCCCTATTTTTGTTACTTATTAATTCAGTTTTCATGGCTGCTGCAGCAGGTGGAGTATTTTACCTTCTCATCTCATTAATTATTTGTGGTTTACTGAGGAAACTCTATTAATACCTGGTCAGGAGATAGAGACAGTATAATCCATAACAACTAACAATAGCACAGCCAGCTGCTGTACCAACGAGGTGTAATGTAGCCAAGACTTCGGTAAAGTACTCCAAAAATTGTGAGGCACCTCTAAGGCACTCATTATCCTTTTGCAATGAAAAAGATTACTGCTTAAACCATGTGAACATAAGAGAACAGAAGGCAATACTGAGGTAAACTTTCTGATTGGATGATAAATACGATTGCAGATTTTGACTTTGCTATTTCTTAGAGTGAACTCCCCTTAAGAAATTGTCTCAGAGCCACTACTCTTTTAACTCTCTGAACTGATGCAACATTCATAAAGTTTTTTTCCTTATTTTAACATATAAAAGAGAAAGAGAAGACACCTTGCTATAAGCTTTTCTTCTTTCATTCCCCTTCTTAACAATACTAACTTCAAGTAACCAAGATTAATCAATAATTACCTGGCAAAGGTTAAGTATTATCTGGTTGTAGGTTTATGTGCTAAGAAGCACTAGAAATGAGAATAAAACCACTTCAGCAGAGGAGAGAGTCTCCAAAACACTCTGCCTGAACAAGGATGCTTTGAGGGCACACAGGACAACATAATATTTTTGCTGCTTTTTTACAAAACAGCTGTACAGCATGCATTAAGAAGGTGTTTTGCCAGGTATGAGCCTCCAGTGAGAGGGATGAAGCTGCTAAGTGATCTGACTAGTCACTAGACAGGTGCCTAGCCTGTGTTAAAAAAGCAGGTTTCAGGAATGAGTCCAAGATCTCCTTCAACTTTTGTTCACCATACACTACCTCACTAGTTACCAGGAGTTCCCTATCTACCTCTTGCTATAGGTATATGCCTGTTCTCATCCTTCCCACTTGTGACAGCATCTAGTCCATTCCCTTAAAACAGAAGAGCACAATCTTGTCAGTGGTATGTGTGTTGAAAGGGACTAAAATATCTGTTCCTGCCAGGATTCATGAAGACAGTGGCAATTTAAACAGTGGGCCACATTGTCTTTTTGAACTGTAGTGTCTTATGGTGGACAGAGATATAGCTCACCTTCACTGGGATAGGTGAGCTATAACTTTGTCCGCTATAAGACCAGTCATTGTAAGTGACCAGTAATTGTAAGTGGTTCAGTCCTTTATTTGCTTTCCTGAGACTTATTCAAACCTTTAGTCTTGAAGGACAGGATTTCCAACTGAAATTCCTTTTTCCGTCTCTCATCAGAGTGTCTTCCAAGTCATTTTTAGTTCTTTATCATTGTATTGTCTCCTCTAGACCCTTTGCATTCCATGTTGCCTCATATTTTTTTTTCATCAGGAATCTTCCATAAATGAAACATTATTTTGAAATATCCATCTGTCAATAGATTTTTAGAAGATTTTTTCACAACCTGAACACAACATTCAGGAAGCTAAGGAAATAATGTAATCTAATTCTATGCTCTGAGGTATGAAATGACTGCTTGCTTGTGCTAGGGAATAACTCCCCAGCATACACTGTACAATATTTCTCATTTTACTAAACACAGCATTGTAGTAAGGCTGCAGCTGGAGACTATGCAGGGAGAGGGGACATGCCTAATCCACAGTTATTTGGCTTTGGCTTTGGTGTGACCAGGGAGGTGATACAGCATGGTTAGCTATAATAGGAATGTCACATCTCCTAGAGCTTTTCGCCTCCTTTTTATGGCTTCCAATTCATGTGGCTGTCCTGCTTCCTTCAGTACAATCAGGTCTTTACAGAGGTGGTATTGCCCGCTGATGATACCAATGCTTGGCTGATGTAAGCTAACTTATACCAGTTGAGGGTCTGACTCCAAGTATTCTGTTGCCTTCAGAGCACTGATATTAAACAAAGAGATGGCAAGTTGACCTGAAACTAATTGTAACAAAGGAGTAGCCCAGTTTTAACACCTCCTAAGAACATGATTTCCCTCTCTGAACATAAACTATCAGTTCACTTTGACCATGACCTACATCTAATTTAAGAGTCAGTAAAAGCTAAGTGCATATGTGCAAACTAAATTTTTAAGGTGCTTATGTGACAAATTTAACAATTTAAGCTTTCAGTTAACTCCTTACTGCTCCTATAAGCACAAGGCCAGCACGACAGAATGCTCTACATACGTGGTGACAGGCACCAAAGAATCATATTCACCTAGTGTCTGAGATTAGGAAATATCCAAACTATGTATAAGAAAATACAAAGTAGTATCACATTACTGACAAATCACAGCTTCCAGCTTAAGGGGGAATGGACCATTAACACTTCGAGGCCCTTGCTTACTGCCTTGCTCACACTTCTTATTTGTATCAAAAGTTTCAGACACGCATAAGGTGCTGGACTTTTCCATGAGCAGACATGGTGGTACTGTAGGAGATTGATTGGAGATGCAATTGCTTCATAGTATCAATATGCAAGTAATAAAAAAGCTGTTGTTTTATATATCCACAGTATGATAGTTCTTTATTTAATCCAGTGACCTATACACTAATCAGGTACTTTGTAATTTTTTCTGACCTGAAAATGTTCCCCATTCTTCTGCATCCAATTCAACCTTCCAAAAGAACGAAAACCCATGCAATTCTGAGATCAGGGAAAGATTTCCATTGATTTCAGTGGTCTTTGAATCAGGAACTAACATGAATAATTTGTAACAAGTATGCCAGAAAAAAAGCATACATTTACATTTTTAATAGAAATGGGAAGAAATATTGCTCTCATTTGTGCTCCATAACCCCTCTCACCATGAGATAAGATATAGAATCTTGCAGCCCACTACCACTAGTCAACACAACTACGGTGTTGAAATTTCATTTAAGTAGCGTTATTCTGAACTCAGGAGCTATTTGATTCAAAGCTGCAAACACTGACAGTTTGAACTGATTGGTGGTGCACTTATGTAGTTGTACTACTCTTCCTGTTTTCTCCAAACTAGTTGCATCTAATCCCTCAGAGGATTCAAACTTAAGTTTTAGAAGCAACCTAGCTCCATTTTGTTAAAGGAGGAGCTTTAAAAGAGTGCTTTTATTGACTACTCATGTCCTGCATCTGCACGTCTTCTTCATTCAAATGCTCAATTACAAACCTTCCAATGTAGCACATGCTTGTGATCAAATGTCCCATTAGAAACTTCTTTAGACAGGCAGGATCAAAACTACATCTACTGAGCCAACGCACCCAAACTGAATTCATACTGACCTTCCCCCAGGAAATTAAGAACATTTCTCGTCATTTGCATACAGCTGCTAAGTGTTGCACAGTGTAGCTGGACTTCATGTCTTCCCTACCAGCTCCTCGCAACATTTTAATCACTGATTTTTAATGGCAAATTACAACAGCTAGGAAGACCACCTTGCTGACTGTAGGAATATCACAAAGATTGAGAAATAAACAAGAAACATCCCAAGCTTTTGAGTGAATATTCCATGACATACTGTATGTGATAGACCACTAATCGCTCTTGATTCTATGATAAATTTGAATACTAATCCCTTCTGAATAGGAATTAAGCTTCAGTGTGTAGAGGAGGGATTCATTAGAATTCATCTCATCAAGACACAGCTTGAACAAAGTTGCACAGCACTCTGCACCACAGACCTTTCAGTGCTGGCAACCAACTGCCAAACCAGCAGAATTACCACTGAGTGGCTAAAATCAACAAACTGTAATCTATGAATGTCCGTATCTTCTCAGTCAGAAACTGATGATGTGGTGTGTTGTAGACTGGAGAGGACTATTTTTAGGCGAAACACTTTCTGGGTAGTTGTTATAGGCAAACTGTCACACAGTCCTGAAAGTGATGGCAATAAGTAAGATGAATGCAGCAGTGATCATGCTGGGTATGAGCATGAATGTTGTGCGGCCCCATCTTTTGAGTTATGCATCATTGGCTGCAGGCTCTCAACAGCTGAATTACTTCATTGATTCAGCATGAATCAGATTATCTATTAATGCAACATCAAGATGCCCTTTCTCAAGAAACATACACATTCTAGAAGAGCTTTGACCTCCTCCAAATGGTGTTAATGGAAAGGCATAAAATGATGCCTAATGCAAGATGTAATGTGTGCTTAAAAACAGTATCTGTTTCTTCAGCTTCCGAGTAGAATCAATGAATGTTTTGACCACCACATTAAAAAGGCAAAACATCCAAACTTTTAGGACTCCATTCTCAGTTTTGACTAAATTGGCATAGCATTGGTGAACACATGGAGCTTTGCTGATCACATAAGCTGAAGATTTGGAATAGTCCTCGATACATCCTGCTGTTGCAGGGAGAAATGTCCCCGGAACTCTGAAATAAAATGCTTTATTTACAGCAAATTTTGCATGACTATGCAGCAATACAGTTCTGTATGCTCCACAAGTGAAATATGGCCATGCTCAAGAATTATGTCCTCTCACAAGTAACTCCCTTTTCTGTGTCTGACAGTAGCGCAGCAAAACAGTACATGAAGAACCATGGGCTCTTCATGCAACACAAAAATAACATTGAGGCGGGTCATTAATTACAAGCTTCTACTTTGTAAGGTGCACTTCACAGTCTGAGCCTCATTCATTATGAGCAGCAGAAGTTTTAGCTAATTAATTTGTAATGTGTGCAAAAAATCAACCAAAGATTCAGATGTAGGAGCCTAGTACTCTGTGACACCAACTGTATTTGGCCACTTTTGTTGGGGCTCCAAGCTTCAAAATAAATATGCTGATATCACTGACCTCAAAGGGGTGTTTCATCTGGAACAACAAATAATGACCCATTTGGTCTTTGTGCTTACCTTTGACAACTGCGAGAGAACTTCAGCCTGGAGGTATCCTTCGAAAGAGAGAAAAACTGCCATAGAACATGTATATCTGTGTGGGTGAAAGAGGAAACAGCACAATCTATGAAACTTTCCATTCACATCACTGGAAAGCTGCTTATGAATGTTGGTACCAAGCACTGTGACATGGTTGATGGTAAAGTAAATGGTATTACTGGATAGTAACTCTCATAATTTTAATTATATTCTTGTGAATACCTCAAGCTTTTCCACATGATGCACCAATATTAGCTAACCTGACTTTATTGACTACAACAGTGCTATGTTGATGTGAGCAACCTGAGGTTATGGCTCACTACACTTTGTTTGGCTGAATTAGCACCACTTTATCATTGCTCTCTGTTAATACCCTACGCAGGAAGTTTACTGCCAGAGGTGTTCATGGAAACAATGAATTCTATGTATGCTGTGATTGAGTGCAACATACAAATTCTTACCTCAGAGTATTTGAAGAAAGTAGCCAAATCTGAAAATCAAAGATATTCAGCACACATACAAAACCAATATCATGCAACTTTCAGATTTCTTATTAAGGGTAATAGAAATTAATGGTAAACCTTGTAAATAAATTAAAAAGCTAGGAATTAGCCATATGAATTATTTAACTTGTGGTTTGAAATAAAAAAAAATTAAGGAAAAGCAAATGTCTCTCAAAAAACGTAATAGAAAAAGGCTCATATCACTGAGAAAAAGGACTAATTTACCACTAATTTAGGACAAATACTAAAGAAAATTTTATACTCCATAGAGTATGAACATAAAAAATAATTTTCTGTGTGAATGCAGCAGTTTGGCTTTTTCAGTCAAATATTATTTATTGTCCCCTGTAATTAAATTGTAGGAGCTATTTTCAACTTGTGTGACTCATGACAGAAAGACACATTCTCTTTGAGGTTGTTTAGGCAGAATGGTGCAAAATGAAATGTACAGAAATGTCAAAAGTTAAACAAAGACATACACACTGACAAAAGCACATATGTGGAAACCTGGGGTTGAAACATCCTGATCCTGAGATCCTGAGAGATCTGTGGACTGTTGAGTGTAGATATAGGTTTTATGCTTTGCATATGCTAGCAAGACAGACTGTTTCACCCAAAAGTATCCCCACCATGATGCTGTATGCAATTTTTAAAAGAGCTCAGCCAAACTTATGCTTATCTTGTAATTTCTGCTTCAGTGTGTTGAAGACTTTTTCTCACAAACCTAAAAACCCCCTACCTTGAGAAACCATTTCATAAAACAACTTATTATTGAATAAAATATTGATTTAACATGAAAAATCTGTCTCGGAAAACTTGCATAATTTTACTTACTGCATTGGAATCACCCTTCAGTTCAGGGAGTTTATGCTAATCCAGTCTTTTCACAGAAAAAGCTGTTATGAAGCAGTTCAGGGGCCCTTAAAGATTAGCTATTCCATACAATGTTACAGCATATTTTTTGCTTTGCAGATGCAGTAACAATTACTGTCCACTTGAGGGCACGAAGAAGAAAGTCCTAAAAAGGTGTGCGAGCTGTAAGTATAGAGGAAAGGGGTTGCTCTGTCTCAGCTCTGAAGTTTGACTGTGATTAACTTGTCAAATATTGGCACAAGTCAGTTCTGAGTTCAGACTTTGTGGTTAATTCAAAACGTGGCTAGTCACAAAACAGATAAGAAGAGTAATTTCTTTTTCAGTAAGCTTGAGCTTTCTCTTGCTGTCAGAGATGAAAGTTTAAAAAATGTCCTGCTCCATTGTATTGTCATCTTTCTGTCTTTCTTGCTCTCCTCGTATAGTTCTACCAGCTTCTTTCAGAAAGGACACATAAAAAGTCTTGCACACCGTGTGAGTTTTACCTAAATCCTTGAAAACTGTAATTTGTTAGATTACATTGAACATATATTTTGTTACAACATAGGAGAAATACTCAATATATGCATAGTACATAGGAGGGTGAAACATAACATACTTGTGGAGAATGAATTTTAAACAGAGATTCTTCTTATTTGCAAAGAGATTGGTTCAAAAGAAGTCACATAGCCATCATTTCCTAATGGAACATGCTTCAGGGCGTATCTGATGAATACCCTTATGTAAGGTAAAAAAGAATCTTACATTAGCATATTGAAGAAAGCTCTGTAAGATTATTTTGCCTTTCTCTGTGCTAAAACAGGATCACAGAATATTCTTCAGAACCTTGCCAGTTCAATATTAAATGATTTATATGTTGAAACCTCTCCCACACCCTTGGGAGAATTGCAGTCCACCTAACATCACTCCTAGAGTAGTCTTTCTGATTCTGATCCTTTTCTCAGCTTTACCCTTAAATTAATTATGTTCCATCATCGGTAAATAACAACTTCAATTCTGTGACAGTAGTTACAAATATCAAGTGGTCATACTTCTTCCCCCCCACCCCCCCCACCCCGCCTTTGGCACTAGTTCAGTCAAGCTATATACAATCAGCTGGTCAAATTTTCCTGGTAATTCTCTTTGTCCTGCTGATATTCAAGCTGGTTTTCTCAAAATTGCCTTCATACTGCTGGTACCTCTCTCAAATTGCCTGTAACTGAGAGCTAAAACCACTGTAAGATATGTAGAATGCCTTTCTCTATGATCATTTCTATATCTATAGGTCAAAATACATCAGGTTTTGGGTGAGTTTTTTTCTTCATACTGAAGCCTGGTTAAGCACTTAATCTATTTTGCAATGGTCAAGGTGTTCTGTACCACCACTAAAATTTACTGGAAATAAAATACATAAAACTGGTTAGAAGCACTCAGAAAAGCAGTGGGCTACTCAGCAGCAGTTGTGCTCTTTCTTCAAACCTTAGGAATACCTTTCTTTTCCATCTGGTGGTAGGAATCTGAAAGGAAAAATCCTATGTTTTCTGTCCACACATGAATATTACCTGTCTTCCCTTTTCTAGCTACAGGTCATCACTCCCTGCACAATTCCTGGTGGAGCTGCTCTGTACTGACTGTTTCCCTGGAACAGAAGCCTGTTAAACCAGCCTTTGCTACCAGCAGCATACAAACAACTCTCCCAGTTCAGACCAATACTGCATGCAGATCTGCATCACAGTTGTTATCAGCAAGAGATTAAGACACAGAGGAGAAGCTGTGTGTCATGGTGATGAGGTGAGGTTTAAGAGTTTCAATCTTCCAAGCTATTTTCTAGTTTCTGTGACCAATGTACGCCACTTGCTCTGCAAGGGCAAAGATCCTGATCAGACATGAGGGAATGGGTGGAGGGAGTGCACAGGTGTGCGTATCCACCATGATTAATTATCTGAAGATGGATAACCTCCAGCTGGGTGGGACACATGTGGGGACAAAAAGGGCACCAGGGTTGCACCTCAGCATCTGCACCGTGCCATCCCCAACAATGGCCTGAACAATTGCTGGGTGAAAGTCACCATCCCTCTGGAGTGTGCTCTGCTCAATGTAGAGGTGATACTGTTGCTGAGGGAAACACAGAGCCACAAAGAAAAGAGCTAGCAAAAATGAGATGCTAGTCTACTCTGAGGAAAAAAAGGCAAAAGTACATGCACCTGAAGTAGACACCTGGGAAAGGGTAAGAACACGGTGAGAAAATGCAAAACTCTCCCAACAAATGCTCTCCCAGGATATTTTTAGTTTAGAGGTTTTTTTGATCCCTATATATTTTACTTGTTTAACTGATCTCAAAGGGTGCATTTTCCAAGTATTTTTTCACTTTCTGTGGATCCTATGTATGATTTTTTCATCCTCAATACTGTTGATAAGAAGTTCCACAGGTTTACTGCCTTATATAAAAAGGTATATGATCAATTCTATCTGTTTTGCAGTAGATAATTATCACATAGCTGGAATTCCTGCAAATAATGAAGTTCATCACTCCTGTTTCATGATTACTTTGTGGGTAATTCTGAATCTGCCAAATGTTAACAATTCAGGCTGAAGTCTTTATGATTTTTTAAAAAAACTATATCCTTCAGCAACAAGTTACACGTATCACAGGAGAAATACATATTTTCACTCAGGTTAAGAACAGACTGTCAACTGTTGGAAAAAAGTATAGGAACTCCATTTTTAAAATTGGGCCAAGAAAGTTTATAGATAGAGAGGGGCACACTTCGTGCCAGAGCCTCACATTTTCAAATACATAGGAAAAACGTGCTTTCAGAACATGTTTGAAAAAAAAAAATCTCAGTTTGAAGACAGTCATCAGAGACTTGGCAGCTGAGCCACATGCACTGAATGAAGCTGGGGTCCAGGGGAAAAAAGGATAGTATGTGATCATGTAATTAAGGCACACACACGAGGGATGAATTAAGAGTGCACATGCCACTTTAATTCTAGCACTTCTGAACTTTTTCTTGCTTTACTTTACAATCTTAATTTCCCTTTAATGTAGTTGTGCTGTAATTAATAAATACGCTTAATGAGTCCAAGGCTGGCATCCTTCCCTTAGCAGTTGTGAGAAGAGCTCCCTGCCTGACTTTCTATTTGCCAAGTATCGTTATTCTTTGTACTGAGCAATTATGGTACTTCAGTAATAAAACCTGTCTTTACATAGCTAGGGTTTGCTTTTACTTCTGATATCTGCAGCATTCAGTGTGTTTTCTACAGTACTGCTAGAGAACTATGGGGGAACACTTTATGTTTAGAGATTAGTCTCTCAGTTTGCCTCAAAGAAACACTGGAAAACTCCTCTGAAGACTGAGGGAGGAAGAGTATTTGAATAATTTTGTAGTTTGCACACTGCTATCCTATCCAATGTGGATGATTTTCCCAAACATATAAAGCCCTCATTTCAACAGCTTCGCTGAAATCCAGACACATTTCTAGTTAAGCTGCTTCTGCAGTTTAAGAAGACAATACTGGAAAGGATTTTTTTGCTGGGTATACGTCACTGTTGTATTCACCACACTAAGGGCTGTCTGCCATCTATTTAACAAATATCTCAGGCATATTCAGAATTATTTATGTAATACTCCATTTTAGTATGGGACTCCTCCTCATTCAGACTATTCCTCGGCAAATACCAAGCCATGGCATGACATCTACAAGTCTGCAGCAAGAGTGCCTAGTCAACAATAAACATGCAATGTTACAGGCACGTGTGTACAATGCCATGCTTCATAATCTTTATGAAATCTTTAATAATCTTCAATGAAAACTGTAAAAATAGCAATCATACATGTAATTTCTGGCTAGCACACTTTATTTCCTGAAAAGAGAGGTTGTTTCTCATCATATTGTGAAACAGCATCATTATAGAGAATAAATACAGCACACTACTAAAGATATAGCAAATAACTGACAACATTTATTCCAGCTATAGTATAACATTCTATTTATTATTATTATAAGTGACTGACAAATATTGACAGATGTTTACATGCAGACAGAAACTTGGAAAATGTAGAAAATCTGTAGCAAATAGTGGACAAAGCCATTTAAGAAATTTGTTCCCAGTGCAATACAGTAGCTGATTTCAAATGAATGAGGTGAGAGTTTGATTTGCTTTCAGTATGCTATGTTAATAAGAAATTTGATAAAACATTTATTTTAAAATCACTTCAGCTTTGTTGCTGAGGATGCAATACTGGAATTGTGCCACTCACAAAAGCACTGGCACTCAGCTATGAAAGTATTGTTACAGAATTGAATTTTGTTAAATAATGCAAACGGTTTGTAGCAGATATATTTTTCATCACACCTCCTTGATTCTTACATATATGATGCCAAATACACTCTTAATATAACTCTATCGGACTGATAGAGTCAGGGATTAAATTAGCTGTTTTCATGCTACTCAGTCGCTTGTCTATACCATCTCCCATATTACCAATATGTTTTAATCTTCTCAAACTACTTAGAAGACTTAAAAATGATCCTTAAAGAAAAGCCAGTGAAAACCTCCACTAAATTCAGTTGAAATGATCATTAGGATAGAGACATGAAACTCCTAGAACTGGACCCATAAATATCGGACTTTAATATGCATACATACATGTATGCACACACATATTTGTAGAGAGAAAAAAAATGCATTCTCATTTCTTCCTTGTCTACAATGTTTTCATTTATAGCATTTAACAGACAGATTCCTCAGTCAGTCTGGAATAACTGAAAGAAGAATTAGTTTCACTGTTTCTATCCCCTAACAACCATAAAATATAGCAACCAGACGTCTACTGGTCTATACAGAGGGTGGCTAAAATTATTTGATTTTTCTGGGTAAAAGCTCCCCAAGGAATATCATAGTTCCCTGAAAACATACTGTGTGGAATTCCTTTTGTTTGATGGGAATTAAAGACATTGGTATCGTGTCTCTAACAGCTCAAACAAACCTTGACTTTACTAGTTAACACTCTCTACAACAAACTCTTCAAACTGGAAAAGCCAGCAGTCTGCTTTAGCAGGATCCAGCTTGATTGTATCTCTTATATTTGGAAATCCTTGTCACTGTTAGCATGCAAACACAGAATTTCAAGTGTCAGACAAGAATTTATGGAAAAGATTTGAAGTTAATCCATTACTTAGTTTAAAAGGGAGGTATACATTTCTGTGAGAAGATTAACTTTCCTTCATTAAGTTTCTGATTTTGACTTCAAAGGCCAGGAGCTCTTTCTCTTTCAGGATACAACCAGCAAACTTTAAGAGAAAAGAAATTTATCTCCAAATCCTCTGTGCAAGCTTTTAAATTCCCTAGACCTAGCATATATTTATTACAAAACTAAATTGAACTCACGTGGGACAATCAACTTCATGTAATGCTGTACAGCTTAATAAGAACTTCTGTAAAAAGCAGGCTCTCTCTCATGACCCTGACTTAAACCAATACATAGAATGCATGGGGTTAATAAAATCTATTATGATATTTTGGGCTAGGTTTGGATGGGGGAGGATGTGAAATTCATAATAGGTTCATTCTGTAGCACAGATAAACAGTTGCCAATTTAACATCTCAGTTATGTTGCACTGTATGTGGTTGGAGTTTGTGAATACAAATGATGAGAGCTGATTAACTTTAGCCTAGCTGCAGTACAATATTTTGTTAGATATGAGATTCAAAACAGAAATACCCTTAGAACTCATGGTTTTATTTTCAGAATATGTTCTCTCTTTGTCCCCAGTTTTTGATTCCTAATACTATCATTTTGGCAACTTCTAGCGAAAGATCTCTGCAACTGGAAGGCAAGTTAATATGGTAAGACCTCACATTAAACCATCCATTTTAAAATGGGAAGCGGGTATATATTTCTCTAAAATTCATTCAGTTACAAACACTTTCAGATGATGGAGTTGTCCATAAAAGTGTTTGCCATCAATTACTGAGTATATGTATGGAATCCTGTGGGCTTAGAGGCATGACATATTATTAATTTTACTATCATCTGTCTAGCAAGGCCTGGCAGTTGCATACTGACCATGGCATCAAAAAGGTACAACACTCTGTTAACATTACTTCTTTGTTAAGCTGGTTGAATATGTACAGAAAATGTATGATCTGATGCTGTTAGTTAGCAATGGTTCTTATATTACCACCTTTGAAGAAAGCTTTAACTCAGAACTCACTGTAGAATTATGTAACCAATGAAAAGGACACAAAAAGAACAACTGCAGAAAACTGTAAATGGAAAGAATATGGAATAAAACAAAATGAGAAAAAAAAATTTTGACTAATGTGTGATTGCTTAATTGAACAGTGCTAAGTACCTCCAGACAGCCCTTTGCACAAGGTATATCTAATCATCTGGATTTTTTGAACTCTAATGATCATTCATTTCAAGTTACTTACAACTGGCACCGAGCACCAAACACTTCCTACTCTCTAACATTTTCTGTTCCCTAATTTTTTATAAAAGGAATCTATTGTAAGAATCTACACTGCTCCATCCTGGATAAGAATATCTTCATTCATATTAACTAGCATCCAAGGGTAGGTTTATCTGGCTGGATGCAAAACATTGCAACCTCATTCTCCTTTTCTTTGAGTGACCTTAGAGCTGACTCCAGTTTAGAGACTCTGTGGGAACACTGGCATGTGAAGACAGCTTGACAGAACGGTGTGTTATATATTCAGATGATCTGCCCTACAGGAGACGTGTTATGATTTAGGGATAGGCTGCTAATCCCTGTTTTAGAGATGAAAAATGAGTACGGGGAAAGACTAAGGCCATTTCTTAATATGATCACCTATTCCCATTGAATTCAGTGTGAGGCCTTTGTTTAAATGGGAAGCTGTAGACACACGGCTAAGTGACTTGGACAAATGATACAGAAAAACTGTGGCAGGGCAAGTTATCTCCCCAGCCTGTGGATTAAAATTTTCTGAACATTGGCCCATGTCTTCTCCATAGCATCCCAGTTTTCAAAAGTAAAAAAGGATAACTCCAGATGTGTTTTGTCTGAAACCTATGGCGTTCCACAACCAACAGGTTACAGAAAACTGTACGATTTCCAAAAGTCCCATCCTTTTTTTCTCTACATGTAAGGCAATGAAGCAGCAATGCTGACTATTGAAACTCTGTATCTGAAATCCATTATATCACCATCATAGGTAAATCTGTCTGCTTTCTTAAAAGAATAAAACATTAATAATAAAACAAAACAAAAAAACCTGCCAAGCAAACCCATGCAAACAAATGAAAGTCTACAATATTTTTGTTAGATTAATTTTAAGAGCAAAGTGTAGTTAAAGCAGCAGAGCAGCCTCATGTTTGCCTTTGTGTCCATGTTGCAAACATTGCTAAAATCAGGCCACATATAAATGTGAGGTATCAGGTACTTTAGGTAACACTTGTAACAATAACATATGGAGAGTATTTATGGAAATTAATGGAGGTTATTTTAAATGGGAATTGATGGTAACAGCCTGGTCCTGTTAAATTCATCAGGTGATTTACCCTCAAACTCAGTAATCTGGGTAAAAGGCCCATCTTTTCCAGTGTGAAGGCATGCCACTGAAACGGGATATAGGACATAAACTGTCACAGAAGTCAGGACCATCATGAGAATAAGCTTAATATCTCTCTGCATAAATATGATATTCATTGCTAGGCCATGCATGTGCTTGTACGGAGCTTATGGTATCTGGTAATAGGATAAATAATGAGAGAGAAAGCAAATGGTCCATGTAGGTCACAAATGCCTTATGGTAAAAATATTGTCTTTCGTGAACAATTTGGATGTAGTTGCTCATCCCATGCAAAAGGAGACAAAAGGCACTGGATTTTTCTACGCCCTCTTCATTTTGTTGGGGAAGTAGAACATTTTGTCACATTCATCTTGACATTTACATCTTCCACTCTAGCTGGAAGCAAGGAGATCATTTTATATTTTCATCTAGTCTCCTTTTGAATCTGAATACTTCTCTACCTCTTTCATGTAATGCCTTAATAAGTTTCTATCACAACCTTTTTCATGTAGTTGAATGCATTTGATCTCCAACAAATTTATCACTCAGTACTTCTGATTAAAAAAAATAGAATCTGGATGCCTTTGAAGAATTGTTCTGTTTTGCTGGAGAGTAAATGGAATTTTTTGAAAATTAGAGCTCTAACAGCTTCTTGCTCTATGTATGTATGCATGTATGTGTGTGTGCAGGGGGAAGGGAGCTTTATACTTGCTACCCCAAAAGCTCTCACTGTTAGGATAGGAAAGATAGATTTGAAAGACCTACTGTTTAATGGGCTACACTTTGCCCACATTTCTACCAGTGTATGAAAATCATTTTATAGTGTAAAATGGACAAATTCTAGCTAGAAATCCTCCTGAGTACTGTACCAGCCATAGTCAGAAGACTAATTAGCTCTATTAACTTGTCTAATCCAGAAGGATATGAAAGGTGAAAGAGGACAGGTGTGTGAGGAAGAGATCTTATATATTTTTTTTCCTGTCCTGCTTTCATATTTTCTGTTTTATATATTAAAAAGATAAATCATTGTAAAAGAAAAGTAAATACCTGCAGATTTAATTTCAGTGGCTTTCTGTATTTTATAACCCTATTTCTCATATGACCAGCCAGCTGAGTTACAAAGATAGACAGATGATTGACAAAATTTTCTGAAACACCTACATGGCATAATAATTGCATAGATACCTGAGGTAGCTCTAAATGAACTCAGGTACAGAAGCAACATAGACATGTTTGCATTGCTCTAATATGGACAAATTGACATTCCTTTAAAGATTCCCAAGCCAAATCTTACTTAAATGTAAAAGGTTATTCTCTTTCCTAAATTGTTTTAAACTGCTTTTGAAACCCTTGCCACTATTAAAAAAGTCTTAGGTTTACATCTGGTAGTAAGGTCCATCATATTTCAATCATGTTTTAGTTAGTCAGTTAATTGGTCCCAGTCTTTCATCAGACGCAGGGAGAGTACTCCCAGGAGTACTCAAAACACCAGGAGCTAGATATGTAATTTCTTGAAAATACTGAGTATTTTTCCTCTCTCTCTCTCTCTCTCTCTTTTTTTTTTTTTTTTTAATGTGGAAAATATTTCCTTACCTTCTTCTGACAATTTGGAACAGCAAGCAAGGGAGGTGGTAGAATTTGTTACACTTGGAATGTGCTTCTATTCCATAAAGCCAGTCAGTCAGTAGAGGTGGCAGCTCAACAGCTTATTTTGCACTCAGTACTCAGTCTTATGTCTTGTGGGCAGTATGAACAATTCAGGCAATTCCCAGATCATACTCCTTTGTTCATTTGCTGTCCACTTATTAGGTAGCATCCGCCTTTTAATGCAGCACAGTGTAACTGAACCATTTATGTGTAGTAGATCCAGTTATGTAGCAGATGAGACCAACGCAACATACACCTAATGCCAGTGCAGCTGGAAGAATTTATGAGTCTCAGAAGACTACTACAGCAGAAAGGCTGTGTCGTCCTAAATTCCATGTGCCCAAAGCATATAGACTGGTTTGGCATTGTCACTGAGGTTCAGTACAGGAACTATGACAGCTGGAATACTACAGAGAAATAGTAAGCAAATTATGCTGCTTTGCTGTTCTAGGGCTTGATTGTCCTTTCATTGTCCTATTTTACATCTACAGAAGTTTGGAAGATACAACACTGCTGAAAAAAAGTGAAAGTACATTTGGACCTATATAGCACTTAGCTTTTCATTTGAGGGCTGCCAAGCTTATGATAAACATGACAGAAGCCTCCATAGAGGATGATTTATCATATCCTAGAAGTTCAGTTATCTTATCTACTCCAGAAGGATGCAAACAGTGAAAGAGGATGGCTTTGTAAGAGGACATAATTGATTTATTTGAGGTCATGCCCTGACTTTGAAACTTCTCCACTGGTAATGACTGTTAGACACGAATCCAGCCACATGGCCATGTACTCTTATCAGAATTCTGTGCTCCGTTGTGGCCTTCTTTAGAACTTCTAAATTCTGGATAAATGCCATAATTCAGTCTAGGAACTACCAGTCTGATTAATTAATAGTGTGAATGAAAGGTTGGGGTTTTTTTTAAAAATTTTTTTTTGAGTTGGATACTGTTTGTTTACTCTTTTTTTCCTTGTTCTGCTTCCTAGTTTTGGAGTCCTTTGCTTGGTACTATTTTGTGTGTAAGGGCTGTGACTCTGTAGGTATCTAATCTATATTTTTATGGCCAGTGAGTCTGATCTACAGGCTTGTTCAGTTCGTGCAGAAGTCAATGAGAACATTAGTTTCAGTGGACTCAGAATAGGGCAGACACATTTACTAACCAGGCATTTAGTTGGTGTTCTCTTCCACCAAAGCATATAGTGGAAGACTGTGGGACAAATTCTGATCTCATTTAAATCACTGTGAAAACTCACTAGGAGCAAGATTTGACTCCATGTAAACCAGAAATTATATAAAGAAAAAACCCAGAACAGAAAGAACAGCAACAAACATCTTTGTGTATAGTACTGGTGCTGGCAACCATTTCAAAGCACTAGCCAAGCAGTTATCTCGCTCCTCTACCGGAATTAAAAAAGCACTAAGATTTTGTTTCTGTCAGTGTTTAAGAAGACTTGACAAACTTTGTTTCTGCCCTTGGCAGAAATAATTTGCACTCCTAAAATTTTTGAAACTTTTCGAAGTCTTAAAAAAAAAGTAATGTAAAGTAGTTGCTGACTCTGCCTCCTTTTTCAGTTGTACACCCTTGAGGTGTGTTAGTGAGGCTGTGGAGCTGGATATCTTAGGTGTAACATTTATGAATACGAAAAGCAGTAAATTTGCATGATTGTGGTGTACCAGTCATTGAAATTCATTTCTGTTTGAGTGGAAAGGTTGTATCAGTGCATAAAACATTTAAGTAATGAACACTAAATCTTTAAAACAAAAGCTAAACTTAAAAATGAAAGAAAGAAGAAAGAGACAGATTTAACTTCTAAATGCATTTCATTTTTGAGAATCTTTCAAGATCATCTCTGAAGATCTAGTGTCAACACCACTGCAGCTTCAAAACTCATTTTTGCTGCCTATTGCACTGTTTTAAAATTTTACTTCTGAAATCAAAACAAGGGAATGTAACCTCCCGTTTGTAGTTTCTCTTTTATAAAATGAAAGGCTTCAAATGGCACAAGGGCAGCAATTATGCCATCGAAACCCATCATGACAGAGTTCTAGGGCTGGAAAAAGGCAGAAGATATCAAAAGTAGGCATAAATTTTATTCCATTTATTCCTGCACTCTTTCATGTTTTTTGGGGATCTTGAGATTAAGAAAACTGACCCTCTATTACCTTTCTCTTGGGACAATTATGCTCAGTTAAGGTAGGAAATACATTTTGGTGCAATAGCAATACAATAATAATAATAGCTGTGCCACATATTCATAGTCACATTTTTGGTGTTACCCTTGAAACAGCTATAATATACTTTTGAATTTGGCTATATTAGAAATTATTTTTGCTAGTCTACCTTTTTATATATTCAGGCAAAATTATTCATAAATATTTTGAAGCACATTGCCCCGAATCAAAAATATTGTCTATCATACTAATTTTAGAGGAAATATATTTCAACACTTATGGTAAGTTAAAAATGTGCTACTGTCTTATGCAGGGAATTAATCTTACACCTTTCAATAACCCCTGCACAAAAAAATATGGATTATGAAAACCGGAGCCTCCAAACAGTCAATGGGCCTAGGACACTGGGCAGCCAGGTTAGGCACCACAAAAACATAGTTTTTACCACAGTGTTTCCTGTCCTAGATAAAAGAACAAAACAGTCTTATGAGGTACTCATGGAGTTTTTTCCTTTTGTCTCTACAAAATTTCAGAACTTAATGGTTTATTTAGAATTAACTCATTACATTTAAGAAATACATAATCACGAGGAACACGTTTGGACAGCAGAACTGGATGAATACCTAGAACACAAACAGAATTTCAGCCCTCAAAGTTTTGCTGAAGTGTTGACTTTGCCAATATCCATGCTTGTTTTTGTTTGTTTCTTTGTCTAAAAGTTAATCTTTATACAATATGAATTCTTCCTGATAGCTGAGAATTGTGAATTTCAACAAGGACTCTAAATTCTGAATTGTTATAAGGAAAATTGCTCTCATGATGTCTGCAAGTAATGTCTGAAAACAAGAAGCACTCAATATAGTATTAAAAAAACTTGAACAGACTCCAGTGCAATTTAAGGATCAAATGGAGGCAGAGCATTATTTAGGGTAAAAAAAAGCAAAAGCTCTGTTGCTTACATTGATGAGACACAAGCAGCAAACAGTCTGACAAGCATTTGAAAGGCCAAAATAAAAAAAAATCAAAATATATAATATCAAACATCAAATTTAGCTGAAAATGTGTCCTACTTCTACTTATTGTAAGGGAGAAAAATAATGGTGATCATTGCTTACATTGATGAGACACAAGCAGCAAACAGTCTGACAAGCATTTGAAAGGCCAAAATAAAAAAAAAAATCAAAATATATAATATCAAACATCAAATTTAGCTGAAAATGTGTCCTACTTCTACTTATTGTAAGGGAGAAAAATAATGGTGATCATTATGAGAAAGAAATAAGTAAGTAAATCTGTTCAACAATAGTAATCAGATGGGGCTAAGACTAGATATGTGGATTGGCTACAGCAGTATCAGAAATGAGACAGAGCCGCAATACTAATAGAATTCTGTGTATCACTTACCCCACAATTTCATAAACACCAGAAGGTCATCTTATTTAAATTGCTTGGTATACAAGACCTTTAATACTGTCAAAGGGAAAAAAAAACCAAACCAACCCAAACTATGATTTTGGAGGGGGGTAAAATTTCCACCATTTCGAAATGTGAAAGAATACTTCTAGATTACCTGATTTAAAACCATAGATTACAGAGCTAGACATGGTTTCAAGGTATTGTCTTGCCTGTTCCTGCCTTTCAGGGCAATGTTTGAAGAGGTCATTCCTTCGTGCTGACAGCATAAAGTGCCACCTCCGTGATTTGTGTTTGCGTTGTGTTCTGAACCACACAGCCAACTTCAACATCTGACCACACAGAGAGAATCATAGACTGGTTGATCTTGGAAGGGATCTGTGGAAGTCATCTGGTCCAACCCTTCTGCTCAAGCAGGGCCACCTAGAGATGGTTGCCCAGGACCATACCCAGACTGCTTTTGAACATTCCCAAGGACGGAGACTCCACAACAACCCTGGGCAATCTGTTCCAGTGCTTGGTCACCCTCACAGTGAAAAATGTTTCCTGATGTTCAGAGGGAACTCATGTGTTGCAGTTTGTGCCTACTGCCTTTTGTCCTGTCACTGGGCAGCACTGTAAAGAGCCTGGCTCCATCTTCTTTACACCCTGCCTTCAGGTATTTGTATGTATTGATGAGATTCCCCCTGAGCCTTCTCTTTTCCAGGCTGAACAGTCCCAGCTCTCACAACCTTTCCTCACAGGAGAGGTGTTCAAGTCCCTTAATCACCTCCGTGGCCCTTCACTGCACTCTCCTGAGTATGTCCGTATATCTTGTGTACTGAGGAGCCCAGAACTCGACACAGTACTTCAGGTGTGGCCTCACCGGTGCTGACAAGAGGGAAAGATCACTTCCTTCAACCTGCTGGCAATAGGATAAAGTTGGCCTTCCTTTCCACAAGGGCACGTCACTGGCTCATGCTCAACTTGATGTTCACCAGAACCCCATGGCATTTTCTGGAAAGCTGCTTTCCGGGCAGTTAGCCCCCAGCATATATTGGTGTGTAGGGTTATTCTTTTCCAGCTTCAGGACTTTACACTTCACTTTTTTGAACTTCATTTAAACCTCACTTTTGAATTATCAACCCACTTTTCCAACATGTTGAGGTGTCTCCAGATGGCAGCACAACTCTCAAGGGCAACAGGTTCTCCTCTCAGTTTTGTGTTAGCAGCAAACCTCCTGAGGGTACACTCTGCCTTATCACCCTGATCATTAATGTAGATGTCGGGTAGGAATGGACCCAGTATTGACCGCTGGGGTAGAATGTTAGTTACTGACCTCCAATTAGACTTTGTACCATTGATCACCACCCTCTGGGTCTGGCCTTTAAGCTGGTTTTCAATCCACCTCACTCTCTGTTTATGCAGCCCACACTCCTTAGGTTCTCTCCAAGAATCTTCTGGGAGAAATTGTCAAAAGACTTGGTGAAGACAAAGCAGGTAATATCAGCTGCTCTCCCCTTATGCACCAACCCACTCATTTCATGGGATTAGTAGTTTGGTGAGCCATGATTTCACCTTTGTGAATCCATGATGACTAGTCCTGATCATCTCCATGTCTTTCAGGAGTCTGGAAATGTTTTCCAGGATGAGCTGTTCCACCACCTTCCTGGGGATCAAGGTGAGGCTGATGAGCCTGTAGTTGTATGGATCCTCCTTCTCACCCTTTTTGAAGACAAGAGTGACTTTTAACACACCTGGCCTGTCTACCCCTAAGAAAAAGGTCCTTGAACATACATAAACTTTGAACCCTCGTTGTTTTGGTAGCTCAAAATAACATTTTCTCTTCATTTGATTCCTATTTAGAAAAACCTCTATATCTTAGATCCCATTTAAATTTAAATCAAGGTATTTGAAACACCAAAAATCTAAACCAGATAATAAATTCCTGAATAAACAATATCCCTTGTCCTCCTGGACTGTCACCTGCCACTTAACAATGTTGTGATTTTGTAGTCGAGGATATAGTCTCAGCTGAGAAAACTTTTTCATTATTGATATTTGCCTAATTTGGTGCTTTGAAAGTGCCAACATATGCTCCATTCCAGAAGACTACTACACTAAAAGAAATCACCATAATCTCTACAGTAGCCAAAGCTTAGTGAACCATTAAAAGCAACCCAGGTCAATGAACCGAGCAGCAGCAACAAAATAAAAGTACACTGAAAGCATGCCTAGGGCAACAGCATTTGTTTTACTCCCATCTCTAATACTGACTTTAATAAATGACAAAAAGATTAAATAATTTCTTTGCTGCCCTCCCTGCCTGGAATTCCAAGACTTTCAGGCAAATTTTCAGCATAGCCTCTTGATTTGATGGTCTCCATCATAAGATCAGATTCTTATGCAGAAGTGCTGATTGCTTTCCATTCCAGTTTGCTAGTTGGTGTGTCCAGGATAAATAAATGGCTACCTCTGATAATGCTGGTTTGGTGTGTGTGTGCATGTGTATGATGTATTAGCCTACACACCACAAAAACATGACTCCATCCAAGACGTTATTATTGCAGCTCTATTGCTCTGACCAAAGCAGAAGTCCCTTTCAGATGACTCCAGAAAGCTTCAGTCTACAGGTCATTAAGCTTACAACCTTCATTCCAGGGCTTCTTTAATCTGTTTAGTCCAAGTCTAGCCAGCATGCAGCAGGCATGGCATATTTGTTGCTATGATAAAAGTAATTGTCTTCTTCAAACTCATTAATAAGTGACAACAGTCATTAGTGTAATCTAGAACCAACTGAACACAAAGCCATTGGTGAGTATGGGAGTTCATACGGTATTTTCTGTAAGCCTGCTGCCATCACCATTGAAGCTGGAAAAAAACAAAGTGTTTTTTTTTCTTGGGGCATCCCACTTAAAGAAAAAAAAGGAAAACATGTCCCATTACCTTGTCTGCCAACTTCACTAACAGGTAAGTGCTCTGAGGTCTTTGGTTGAGAGTGCTCTGCCATCCTTGAGAAAAATGGTTTTGGGTTTCACTGAAATGTTCAAGTAAAGTGACTAAAGGGGTCAAATATAGGTAGGGTATTTTCAAAGCCTCAGAAGAGAAGTTGGCCTCTACCTCCTTCTCTCTCACACCCAGTTTGCGTTTTCTGCGAGCCACACCCAGCACCAAAGGTGGCCATCAGTGAGGGTAGCTGAAGGACTTCCTGCAAGGTGCCAAACAGAGATGCAGGGGGACTAAGCTGCCCAGGAGGTGTCTTTGCTACTTTCTGAAATTCACTGCCCAAATTCCTGCGGCCAAATAGGACATTAATTACACTACTTGACAAAGTAACAGATGAGTTTAGGTGAACAATGAGTTCTTCCTCTCTCCTGGGAGGTCCACTATCTGCAAGGTGGAAACGAGACTTGTAGAGGTATGTCCTATATCTTTGTGATTACAGGAGAGTTGCATGACTTAACAAAGAAAGAAAAGACAATTTTAGCTGTCCAAGTTTCAGAACAAAGCTTGAAAATATAGAGCAGGTAGACTCCTATGGCTCTGAAATCAGAAGGCAAATATAGTAAGGCTGACTGCTATGATTTGGAAAACTGTCTTATTTTGACCTCATCTCCAAATGTGAGATGGAGCATAGGATACTGCTTTTGTGGTGTGCTCTCATCTCTAGGACTTCACAAATAAGGCAATGTCATTTGATATGGAGATGCACAACCCTTGGTTTATTGATCACGTCTGCACTATCAGACATAATCAATAGGATAACTGGCAAATGCTCGATCCCAGGATGCACTAGGTTTTAGCAAGCAGCAGAGTCAGAGCAATCTGGGGACATTTTTGGTTTTGGTTTGTTTCAGGGGAATTGCCAGAAGTTTACTGGGGGTCTGTTTGTTAAACTAGTATTATCCAACAACTGTAAGAAGGTAAACTTGACAAGCAAGTCATACAAATGCCAACTCTTCCACTCAGTGTTTCCCATATTTTAAAGACAAAATTTTGGTTATTCATGAGTCTTTTCTTTACATGTTCTCACTGGGATTGTGACTTGAAGGACATCTGAGAACAACGTAGGAGAGTAAGTCAGAGGCCAGCTGTTTGTGACAAATAATTTAAAACATTAAGAGCTAGAAGCATAAATAACAGCGAGGGTACAGTGTTCAAGCTATTAGCAGAAGAAGCCAAATCAGACTTTAACTGAAGTCAAAGCATCCTTTGGAAGGGCCAGTGTACGATTTTACCTGGTATATATTTTTAATTATTCACAAAACTTGATTTAAACACTGCCTGCCTTCTATTGGGTACAACCACCAGCAAAAAAAGACCCCCAGACCCAGTACATTTCCAGAAGGTAACAGATATTTCAAGCTAATCTTTGAAAAAGAGAGTATTGTGCTCAATAATATTTTTCAAAATATAAAAAAATACAAGCAGACAATATTCTACTCAGTGTCTGTATTGTTCTACACATAGTAGCTCTCAGAAAAAGCACAGGTAGCAAAACTTCATTTCCCCAAAATGCACTTCAATATATTTTAAGTATAAAAACCTAATTTAAAATAATGTCAGCATCTTTTGCCTGTAGAATTTGAGGCTCAGCATCTTTAAATTATTTAAGAGGTCCTCAGAGAGATGGTTATGCTTATAACGTCAGATTTACTCAAAGAAATGGAAAGAGCAAAGCAAAGTGTTGAATAAGGACTTCCTGTGTGATTTTACCAATTTATTTTTTACTGCCTGTAATTGAAGCAGCATTCTCAACTCACACAGTTTTAGCCAAAAATGTATGTTGTATAATTGCAACTTGTTTAATCTGTTTTGTTTTGTGTTTTTACTTTCTTTCTATTTTATAAATAGAGTAAGTCTGCTCTACTGAACTCCTCTTTTCCCCATGAGTATTCATTCACAAATAAATACAACCTCCATCAAGACTCAATTGAAAATACACTTTTACAGAGGGTTACAAATCCTATATATGTCTCCTCCTAAAAGGAAAAATACATAACTGATTGAAACTATAAGGGCAAGAGTTTACCAGTACCACCTCTGACACGTTTTGATCCCCTTTATTGTGATAGGACCAGAGTTAATATTTACAATGTGATCTTAACAGTTTATAATCAAACAAATGATGAATGTTAGGTTCTGTGCAATGTCACATCAGTGTTATAGTTTGTCATTACAAGTACACTTAGAAGGTATAGTCATAAAGCCTATCCTAGTATTAGCCATAGTTAGCTGAAATAAAGATTCTTGTTAATGTTGTGTTTAATAAAGGTTACCCTTCTTTGCTATACATTTTGGAGACCCGTGGATAAAACAGACTGCATAAGAAGTGCTATATTTTTCCATGCATGAACCCCAATTTAACTGGTAAAAAAACCAAATTGTCCGCCCCCCACCCCACTCCCCCCCGCCAAGCACCAATGCTTTGTCAATAGAATGGATTAAGGATGTGTGAGAGAAGATATTTTTAAAAATTATAAGAGTACCAGGTACATGTTTGTATTCAAATGCTGTATACGCTTGCCACACTTTCTGTCTTAACTTAGACATCTCTTTCTAATTTAATGAGATTTTACCAGTCCTAAGACCAAACTGAGCACTTCATCTGCATTCTGAACTCTTATTTAAAACCATTCAGTCAGGTTTTGCAATTAGAAAGTTGGCATGCATATTAACTGTATGACTTTGCTGAGAAAAATATGCATAGGGATGCATGTGTCAGTGCTGTTTTCTGTAACTAACCACAGTAACACACTGACTGCAGCACTTCTTGTCCTCTCTGCCCCTCAGATAATTCTCATTCCTCTTCAGTAAAAAAAGAGGAACTACTGATACCTCTTTACTCTGACACTCTTTCAGCACTAATGAGGAAATTAGAAAGTACACAGAGAACATCTATAAGAGCTAGAACAAGGAGAACAGGCCAGTTCCTACTTTACCTCCAAACACCTTGTACTGGCACACCATGTACTATCTGTGTCTGAAACACTTTGTATTTGAACTAGAGCACAAGCTCCCTGGAGAAAAGATACATCATCTCATTTGTTTTTGAACTGAGCACAGACATTATTGAATTTCTGTACACAATAAAAGGGATTTGTAGCATTCATATTAATATTTTGGGAAGACATTTCTCATTAACTGAAACAAATAGTTCTCATTTTAAATAAAAGTGAAACATGCCCTGGGTGTATATACACAGTTTATAAGATGACATGCAGCAGTCAAACCCTTTGACCTGAAGAGCTTTGAGTAAAGCTGAGTAACAATCTTACTGTTCAAGCACAGGCTTCCCTGCTTTGACTCACAGACTGCCAGACAACTTGCATGTTGAAACTCACCCAGAGACACACTTCACCTCTGATGAAAAACACAGCCACTCCTGAGGACAAAAGCTTGTCTCCAGGGTCAACCGTTTTCCACCTCTCAGGTCTGCTCAGCAGCTTACCTCTGGGTCTGAGGACTGTCCTTTCTAGAGGAAGTTGTGTGTTGAATATGTTGAAATGGGTCTGAATACTGTGAATAACACAGTGGCAGCAAACACATAAGATGACAGAAATCTAACTGTGCCATTGTTTCAAGAGTTGTCTTTGACACAAATAAATTTTTCTATGATCTTTTTTTCTTAAATTTAACTAATATAGTAAAAATTCTGTGTCCAGTGAGGATAAATAGAGTCCAAAAATTTGATATGAAAGCTAATTGTTTTTACTGTTTAGACATCTGCCAACCCACAGCATCTGGGTGGTAGATTAAGGAGGGACTGTAGACACAATGCATGCACCACTGTCATTCATCTCTTGCTCTCATTCTTTGACTTTAAAATCTAATTTGAGGTTTTATTGTATGGAAAGAAATGGCTCAAGGCAGATGCTTAACTTTAACCTTCTATGCCAGACATCATTTTGTTCATTAAAGCCTGGCACATGGAATAGCACTTCATTTAAACAGAAGGTGAAAGGTGTGTAGGTTGGAAAAGTTCATTATTTCGTGGGAACAAACATGCATCAAGTATACCTGAATTCAGTTTGACCACTGTTTCTTGTTTCATGCTTCAGCTTCTTCCTTTTCCCTCAACAAATGGTTTTACAGCACAGGAGAACTAGAAAGAATTATTCAGATTCTAAAATTAGGCTTGGGCAGTACTGTTTTGCCTCTCCCCATCCCTGGACCATCTTTAATTAAGATATATTCTCTAAGATTTGTGCCAATCTCACCTGGCACAAAATGATGAAGCTACACTGAAGCCAGTGTTCATTTACATAGCTATGGAGCCCTTAGCCTTCATTTTATAGTCTGACTTCAGCTTCTGCAAGTTCTTATCCCCTCTGTCCCCTCTCAGTATGCTGGCAATGACACCACCTTGCTTGGCATTGTGAAAAGGGCGATCTCTAAGTCTAGATCATTTGCAACAGTGCTTGGACAGCAAAGGAGCTTATGAAATCAATTCATGGCTGCTTTATAAACCCCTCCATATTTCAGAAAAAAATATTTATTACTTTGGTGGTATATTCAGTGACTATTCTCTGTAGAGAATACAGGAAAGACTAGAGAGGAAACAAGTTAGAGATGATCAGCAAAGCAGCAGCATTCTAATTTACTCTGTTTCTTTGTTATCCTTATCTTACTACTGCTATTTTTATTATTTTTCTTTATCAAAATAGAATAATGTTCCTATTGTCATCTGTTACTACACAATACAGAAGTAGCTTTTTTCTAATGCAATATATTGCATTTCATATTTATTAATTTTCAGTGTCCTGTTAAAAAATCTTGAACCTAAATTTGAGAATTTGTTCAAAGGATGGCATAATAGGAATAAGAAGGCATTGTAACTCTTTTAGTTTGGACATGGCACTTGAAAAATATTGCATAGCATATGTGGTGTTCCCAAAGTGTGTTTACAGTAGTCTCCATCAGCACTACATCTTGGTTTAGCTGCATTAATCTTCTCTGAATATAACAAAGCATCCTCAGAATTACCAAAGCAGATATATTTTTTTTTTCATAATGAGGAAATCTAAAAAATATTGAATAAGTAAAAAGACCTAACAAATAACAACTGTGCATCCTGGATACTAGCTTATTTTTAACCTAGTTTTTTAGGCTGGAACAAAAGCATTTAATCTCCCATTGGTAGCTCTAAGATTTGAGCTTCCAAGATCTACATTAATGACTTCATATTATAGATCAATATTTAGTGAAAATTATTTCCCATGTTCATAAAAATTATTTCCCATATTCAAATTAATCCATTTTTAAGAATCAAGCTAAAGTCAAAAGGTTCCAAATAATCTTTCTGACCTTCACATGATGTTCTTAATGTTTAATCAATGTCTGGAATGTACACATGATACAATGTACATTAGGAATCACAATCTTTACAAAGAGCATAATGCCCTGATTTCACAGATTGCAGAGTGCATAACATGATCCCACAGAAAAGAAGTAGGGAAGGCAATGTGTCTGTGCATAAACACTCTACTCCCAATTTAAATGAAACAGTGTGCATAAACATGCATAAGGACTACGCACATATGACTTGATAATTTCAGCATCTTCAAACATTCTCATAGGTTTTGTACAGCATTCCTGCAAAACAGCTATGATTTTGAAATGGGGAGAAACACATTAAAATACATAGCTTGACCCTCCTTATCTGAACATCTTTTAAAATGTTAAAGTAATTTTTTTCTGTAGGAAACCAGTTCAAGCCTGTATCAGACAACCCCCACAAGTTCATATAAACAATGGGTCTTCAGTTTTGTTTTCTAACAGATATGTGCTCTTATCCACAAGGTTGCTATGATCTGTATTAAGGTTCTTTTTTATCCTGACAGTTATATAGGAGAGCTCTTTCAGAACTCCTTTGGTATTCCAAATCTTACTAATTGTCCAACTCCTTGACCTCAAAAGCAAGACATAAATATTTTTTGTTACAAAATTCATATGTATATTATATAAAATATTTGCTTTTCCTTCATGTCGCTTGTGCAATAAACCTATTAATGATGTGCCTGTATATTTAATAATTTGCCTTCAGTTTCTAGGATAACGTAGTCTGATTCTTTTAGTCTTTGTGGGAAATCTCTCAATCACCTTTTGGTTTCTGTTGATGTTTGGATCTTTCTCCAAGTTATACAATAGGGTCTCCAAAGATGCCTACTACAGCCTCTGCAATATTATTTCCAAGTAATTTTTTTGCTGGGAATATACAGTGCAATGCATCTTTTTTGATCACATTCACCTTTCACACCTTCATTATTTCGGTAAATTATTGTAAAATCTCATTAATTCCAGTTATACTTTTCTCTTTCTCTTACTTTGTGATTCTGACATGGTCGGCATACAGGTCATAATAGTAGTTCTCATTAGTACATATGTGTATATATAAAAATTATATTATAAAATTATATATTCATTTATATAATCCATATTATATATAATATATATATTTTATATATATTATAATATAAATTTATATAAAATTATGGCCTTCAAGGTGATCCAGTTCTTCCTATGTATCAGGATATGTCAACTTTTTATCTCTATTAAAAAATCCAGTAAGATCAGTTCCAGAATTTGTTTTTGATGAACTGTATTGGTGTCATCTTTCCAATCTGAACTGAAAGACAACTGTTGTTTATTCTGCAGAAAGCTTTTACTTATGGTATAAATTTTGATCCCTTTTCTCTAACCTAGATATGCATTCCCATTTTCACACTATAGTGTTTACCAGTGCCCAGACATAGAAGTTATTGCATTTTCTTCACCTATGGTTTTGTAAAAAATCAGGAAGGTAATTGGATCCTGCTGTGACAATGTATCTTTTCTGAAGAGGATAGTGTTCCATCAAACGAGTCTGATACTGTAAATATTCTATTTCACATATAAAATGGCTGGAAATACCATTACAATTTTTCCCTCTGAGCCTTTGTGCATTACTGTCATGACAGAAATTAGCTGACAAGTCTTCATCATAAAGTACTATTCATCAAACTCAGAGAAATCAATATAGTACAGTTCTCAGTTGCATGAAAGGCTGCAAAGAATTAATAACATAAAGTACATATATATTTTATGGTTTATATTATGGTATCCTGTAGAGGCTTCATCTTTTGTCTGGTGTTATACAATGATATAAATGTTGATTAAAACAAAAGAAGATTGTCTTCTGATTCATCAATGACCTTAAAGATAACTACTTATTTTATGTAAATTTATGTTTCCCTTGATCAGGATGGTTCTGTAAAAGGGGGTAGTACGTACAGTTTGGAATATCAATAGTTCAGCTGTTTGGCTGGATTTTAATACAATCATATGTACACTGAAAACTTTTAAACTTGATAAGAGGATAAGAATATATTTGCCTGTCTTGTTTTTTTTTTTTTCTTTCTAAATATAAATATTGGAAAGAACTCAACTGTTCTAAGAGTGAGAATACAGAGAAGTTTTACAAGTTAATAAAACCAGTATTTATGGAATGTTGAATTATGCAACATAATGTAAGTGAGAATGGCAAGATGCAGGACATGGCACACTCTGGTTATTTACACTACTCTCATCTAATATGAGGCAAGAATACATATAGAAACAGAAAATCCTAAAAGTCTTTTTCCCTCTTTGGTATCATATGATATGCTTTTTACCCTGTTAAATTTTTGACAAGTGACTTTTAACTAAAGCAACAGTAATTCTACATTTATGTTGTTGTGTGATGAAATAATCTGTTTCTTCAGGACTGGAATCACATTCCAAGAAGCATATAGGATTTTTCCTCATAAAAGTTACTCAGTAGCCTCATAATTTTACAGCTGATTTTACTGCACTATATCTTCATTGTAATCCAAAGGTAGTTTAGTGGTTAAAAATATGCATTTTGTAGAACAACGTCATGGTTCAGCCCCAGTTGGCAACTAAACACCACGCAGCCACTCACTCACTCCCCCCGCCCCTGTGGGACAAGGGAGAGAAATGGCAGAGCAAAAGCAAAAAAACCCCACTTATGGGTTGAGGTAAGAACAGTTTAATAATTAAAATAATAATGATTATGATAATAATGATAATATAATAAAACGGAAAAGGGAAAAAGGAAGAAAACCAAAACCAGAAACGATACAACCGCTCACCATCCACCGACCAACGCTGCCAGTCCCTGAGCTGCCATAGCTGCCTGCCTCCCCTGGCCAGTTCCTCCCAGTTAACGTACTGGGCATGACTTTACATGATACGGAACATCCCTTTGGCCAGTTTGAATCTGCAATCTTGGCTGTGCCCCCTCCCCTCCCAGCTTCTTGTGCACCTGGCAGAGCATGGGAAGATAAAATGTCCTTGACTAGTACAAGCACTACCCAGCAACAACTAAAACATTGGTGTGTTATCAACATTGTTTTCATACTAAGTCCAAAGCACAGCGCTGTGCCAGCTGCAGTGAAGGAAATTAACTCTATCCCAGCTGAAACTGTAACACTTAAAGTTCTCAGCTTCAACAAGAACAGAATGTGCTGAGCCCACAGGGCAATGTAGGCGATGTCCTTTTTTCTTGTGAAGAAGATCCTTTTTCATGTTTATTAGTTTATTAGAGCACATCCTGCAACGGTAAGGAATTTGCACTGATTTAAAGTAGTGCTTTCTATTGGCTAAAGTATAGCTAGCTCATGCGTGTTCTTGTTTCTCAGTTAAGGGGATATTTTTGCTTTAAAAAATGTCAGATTTTCTTTCAAGGAATGCCTATCTACTGGAGACTACCTTGCTATAATTTTTTATTTTCTGGTGTATGCACTAAGAGTTCAGTTTAGAAGGTCATTGAAGTCAGTGGGGTTACTCACAATCTTATAATTACGCATGTGCTTCAGCAGTCTCTTGGACTGAGGCCAGAATTTTCATCACTTGCAGCAGAAGCAGACTAAGGGCAGAATTTGGTTCATGCTGGCTGCTTGGTATTAATGAATGTAGTGTCTTGTACAACTACAGCTGGTATTTTACGCAGCTCTGCAGCTAGTGTGCTTCTTCCTCCAAACCAGGACAGTATTGTTAACTAGCTTGCTTTCATTCTGCAGCAGGACTTCTTTTTCATTAAACCACTATAGCAAACAGCTTTGACAATAAAAAGTACACTCTGTTCAAAACCTACTTTTTTCTGTAAGCGTGAGATCATCTTGTTATGCATGACACTTCATCAGCCTTCTGATTTCAGTCTGGCAAAGAAGGCAGACTATTGAGATTGTACTCCATTAATACAAACAGTTGGATCCTGCATGTTTCTTGACAGGAACAGGACAAGCATCAGGTACAGTAACTGACCTTTTAATAGATTTATCAGGATGAAACAACATGGAATAATTTTTAATTCTATGCTATATGGCCTTTTATTTTTCCTCATAATTAATTTTAAACCAGCATCAGAGTATCATGTTCATTGACACATTTGGCTTCAAGTTTAGACTACGTGACCTCATTTGAATATCCCAAGAGAGCTGTTAGGTGCCGAGCATTTTGAAAATTTGAGCTTTTTCATATAGGTATGTACCTGACCCACAAGACTATCATCAAAATCCACAATTTTCCTGTTCAGAGAATTGTGCCCCAGAATAATGTGCCTGAAGTATTATTGAATTTCCCCTGATTTTCAGACAATGGGCATTTTTGTTAGCCTAAGGGATTTGCATTCCATAATAACATGAAACACATATTTGGAAATGCAAACAACACTGTTAACATTTCAAATAATTTTAGTAATACAGGAATTTATAATGACATTAAAAGCTATACTATATTTCTGCTTGGGTTATTTTGAGAGTATCTCTATTAGTAATATGACAAAGATTACTTTAATGGCATCATAAACCAGAAATATTGATAGCATTATTAAAACCTGCTTCATTAAAATTTATCAGCCTGCTATCAGTTAAGCTGTTCAGACATGATGAAATTTCAAGCTAAACAGTCTGGACGACTTCATACACTTTTAACCAGCAGTGCTGTAAATTCAATAGTAATCAGTATTTAAGCTTAAAGAAGAAAGAAAAGGAAAGGATTATTTTTGCCATATAGTCCAGAATAAATATTATAAGACAGAAAAATATTACACACTTCCTGAAATCTAGCCACATCTTCTGAGAACCTTTCTTTCCCTGGTTATTACCACAGAACATTTTTTCTTTACATTGCCCCGTCCTTCAACTTTGTCTTGGAAACATGACATTTAGTTTAACTTATTGAATGAAATCAATCACTTTAGGATCTTATGTATTTTTAAGAGACAGAGGAGTTATACTCTGCATTCTTTTCATTAATTATTTACCTCTCTGCAGGGTAAAACACTTACTTTACAAGTTCTGTTCTTTCCTCTCTAAAATGCATACTGGACCTGGATAAAATATGAAACATCTGAAAACCAGACCTGATTGTGGGTAAGATGGTAGCCATTCGTTTGTGGGGATGCCTTACTGAAAGCTTAGAGAAATGTTTTTGGAGATTGTACCCCTGTTCAAAGCCATTATATTTGAAAACATCATGTATAGCTGAAGGTCTAGGATCCCTGTCATTCCAAATTCCTTAAAACATTTTTGGCAACAAAAATTTTAGGAAAAGAGAAAACCAGGGATCTAGTGTAATTCTTCATACAATTCAGCTTTAAATCTGCATAATTCTTATAATTACAATCTAAGGAAAAAGAAAGTATTCTCTTTCTGGAAAACACCCTGAACCATATACAGCTACTTAGAGGATGAAGATCTTATAATGTTGTCTGCCTGAGTTATGTTAATGGCAATTTTAATTAAATGGAGAATAATGTTTGTATAATAAGTACACAAAGTACTGCAAGAATTTCTTCAGACATACAGCAACTGAAAAATTTTTCTGATTACAGAGTCAAAGAATAGGGATACCTAACACATTAATAACTAAAGCAAAGACTCTCAGGAGCTACAATTTTCTCATAGAAACTACTAGAAGAAAACATACTTCCTACTGTTTGCATACAATTTGCATATTGTTCCATCCCCCTGCCCTCCTCCTGTGTTGGTTGGTTTACAGAAGATTGACACATTATAACGGAGTTTAGGTAGCAAATGAGAGAACTGACTGGGCTCACAGAGGTGAGAGCATGAAGTCAAAACCAGATAAAAAACTTGTGCTGGGAAAAGGAATGGAGTCAGCTAGAAGAAGGGGGCTTTGAGTATTATTTATCCAGAAAACCTGCAGTGTTCTTAGGAAATTTTAGGTGCAATGGCAGTTATAGGTAGATGGTGATTTGCAAGTGTGCTGGTTTTGGCTGGGTTAGAGTTAATTTCCTTCACTGTATCTGGTAAAGTAATGATGGCACATTGATATTTTAGTTGTCGTTAAGTAGTGGCTAAGTGTTGCTATTTAGTGCCTATACTAGTCAGGGACTTTTCCAGCTTCCTGTGCTCTGCCAGGTGCAGAAGAAGCCAGGATGGGAGGGGCCACACTCAAGTCAACTGACCCAAACTCGCCGATGGGATAGTCCATATCATATGATGTCATGATCGGTATATTAATTGGCGGTGTTGGCTGGGGGGAGGAGGGATAGCAGCTCAGGGACTGGCAGCGTTGATCAGCAGGGGGGGTGAGCAGCTGCATCGCTTGTTGTTTGGTTCGATTTTTTATTCCCCTCCCCATCTCCTGGTTTCTCCTCTCTTTCTCTCTCTCGTTATTTTCCTTTTCATTACATTATTATTGTTGTTATTATTATTATTGTTTTATTTTAAATATTAAACTGTTCTTATCTTAATCCACAAGTTTTCTCACTTTTACCCTTCTGATTTCTCCCCCATCCTTCTGGTGGGGGAGTGAGTGAGTGGCTTAGTTGCTGGCTGGGGCTAAACCACAACAGTAAGGCTAGTCTATAGTCCTCATGCAGGAAAGTACTTCAGCCGAATAGTTTTACATTGACCATATTCACACCTCTTGAAAACCTCTTGGGCTAAAGATCATTGGTCCAAAATGTTCCTCACTGTGTATAGCTTGTGTTTTATCTACAAACCTGGTAGCAGAAGCTTTCTGGTTGAAAGGTCAGCATGAGTAATGCACAAGTTATGAATGAAAGCAAGCAAAATATAAAGGAAAAAGGGGACAGAATTGTTTCTTTAAGTCCTGGGTGTTATGGCAAACTTCACTTTTATTCAGGTATTATTTTTCATCCAGCTCAACTCCATGGTGTATTCTAAAGATAGCACCCACTACAGAGCATCTAATTACAACTACATGAGGTCCTGTGCTTTGGTCCATTTCTGAAAGAATAACATACAGTCATTAAATTAAGTACAAAATGGGAAATAAAGAGTCTTTTTGCCACATTGCATGGTTCTCAGGGATTCTGTGAGCCAAATGGTATCTCAAGTGCACTCACTCTCTAAGAAAACTCTTTTAAAAAAGACAAGGAAACTCTTTCTTCGGCATCTTATTAATAATTTTCCCAGTTATCTGGAGCTGTTTGCCAGGTATAGATCATAGCTCCAGGAAGAGCTAGGAGTCATGCTTTTACTCAGGTTATTAAAGACACTTGTAGAGCTACAGGCAGAAACAATCGTAAAAAAAGACTTTTCCCATTTACACCTGGGTCTCATGGAGGGTGGAGAAGAAGGAATGTATATTCCAGCCTCAGTGGTCGACATGGTCTCTTATCTATTGCAATAGCTCACCAAAACTTACACAAGATGCAACCAGTCCACTGCGTATGTCTGACTCCCACAGAAGTCATGTGACAGGCTTGTGAGATTTTCTCTGTTACGCCCAGTACAGGCAGGCAAAGTCTGGACTAGAATTAGTAAAAGCACCAGCTGGAAGTTTCTGCTAATTGGTTTAGACCTTTCTTAGTATCTTACTGAAGCGTCAGGATGTTTAGACCCCAGCTTTTCTGTTTAACAGACAGGAGAGCTGGAAGGCATTTGTTATTTACTTGCTTTCTTGCGGGGAGAATGGTGGAGGTGGAAGGTAACCTGACTCCTGCCTTTGTTGTATAACATTATCTGCTTGTTTTTAGTAACAAACAGGAGCAATTCTCATCAGTTTGCTGCACAAGTAGAAGGCCATTCAGCCATATATTTGTATAAAATCCCAAAGGAACACTTGAATCATTATTACTTACACACACAAGGTAATCATTAATGTACTTATATTGGAGGCAAACTTGCCTGACAACTGAATTTTAAGTATAGTTCAAGGTTTACAGTGTCTTTATTTGTGATGTACTGAAACAAAGCATTCTGAGAAAGGCAAGAGGCATCCACATCTTAAAGCTTACTAGTTATGCTAAGCTTAGGACATGATTGAAGTTTAGCTGGTTTATAGAAGGTGATATTCCCAAATCACTGTACTTAATTAACAGAAGCCCAACCTAAATAATGTCAGTTCTTTCATCTTCCCAGTATAAGGGCAATTTTGAGGTAAACTGAGATGGAAATGGGTAAGAAACATACGATGATCAGTTAGAGTAGTATCCCTAGAATCTCTAATCTGCACATCACGTAAAAGCCCTACAACCACATTCACAATGCAGGTTTTTGTGACAAAACACTGTTATCAAGAGTGCTACTAAAGAAGCTGGCAGAATATATTTCAAAACCAAAGAAACAAAATTTCTTTAGAGCATTTCAATTTTTCTAGTTTCCCTCCCCTTCTCTGTTTTCATAATTCAGACTCTGAAGATTTGAAAATTCCTGATAAATGATGTACTAAAGTCTATGCCATGGAGGCAATCCTGAAATGACATGCAATTCCAGCAGCAGGACAGACCTGCCATGTGTGCAGGGCAAACCTGGACAGAGTAGCCCTAAGCAAACTGCTCTTCCTTGGTGCTGCCTGCATGTAACACTGGGTACATGTTATGCCTCAGGTCTTCTTGCAGCAGTGGTTCAACACTGCATAGCCCAGGTGAACCTCCATTCCCTTGAAAACATCATTAGACATGGGTGTTACAGAGGATAAGTAACAGAGAAGAAAAAAACACTATCATTCTCCACTTTGAGTGTGAAGCAATGGTATCTATGCACCCGGACACGTGCTCCAGATCTTATTCCATGTTTAAAGGTTCAGTCCAGTTTCTGTGCCTGCACATGGTGCCAAGCCTTTCTCCTGCTTCAGTTCTCCAGTATTGCAGTGGACCTGGAAAACTGCAGACATTTCCCTGCCTCCTCAGTATAGCCTTGGCAGCATTATGCCTTCACAAATGTAACAGGTTCAAACTTAAGCTAGTCCTATCTAGGGGATATTGACTTATGCACTAAGACACTTTTCTTGTGTGCATTGATACCCTCTTCCATGAAGAGGCCCTACTATGATGTGACTAAATCAGAGAAAGTAAGGGCAGAAAGAGGGATGTAAAAGAGCAGAAAATAATCCCTCTGAAAAATTGGGGCTTGTTAAGATAAACTCACTTGTATATAGTCTGAATTAAAAAAAAATAAAATAAATGACAACCACAACAACAAAAATATTAGTAAAAATACCAGAGTGTGAATGGAACAGCAACGATAATCAGTATGAAGCCTTATGGTACTAACTTCGTTTTTTGGTTTGGGTTTTGGGGGTTTTTTTTCCCCTCAGGTAAAACAATAACTATGGAAACTGACAAAGGACAGACTTGTGAGGAAATGGTGAAGAAAAGAACCCTGCCACAGTCCAAACGCCCATAAGTTGACATTGTGCTGCACGAATCCACAGAGTTCCACTGGTTTGCACCAGCCAGAGAAACACATGAAAAATGGTGCTGCTGCCATGTAGTTTAAATCCTGTTTAGGTAGGTAGCTCACTACTCAGTGGGTAATCCCAGCCTTCTTGTTTTGTTCCACTTGTATTTTCAGGGTCTGAAGGCTCTTTGAAGATCTGAAGATGGGGTTGCAAAATGACAGCCTTCAGTGAAATTCAACATGGTTCTCTATCAACAACCATTAAACAGAGTATTTTGAGATTACAGAATGGTGATAATTTCTGTTTTCTATTATAGCAGCAAAAAAAAAAAATTTACCCACCAAATTAACTCTTCAGATACTGAAGTGGAAGACAACCTTCAGTACATTAAAGCTGGAAAAGCTGGGTTCTTGTATTTTTCTGGATGTCTAATAACTAAGTTGATGAGTGTTGTTTCAAATGCTTTCAACTATTAATTATGCTTCTAACAATATTCTGGATCAAACACTCTGCAATGAATTTGTGGTTTGATTTCTTTCTTAGTACTGTAATTACAAATGGTAAACAACTTCCCTTTTCCCTAAAGGTTGTGTAACTTTATAAAAACAGAGGGGAGGGATGGAGGGTGCAGAACAAAAAAAAATAAAATTCTATTGAAGTAGAAATTAAAAAGGGATGTTTGATATGATAACTAATGACTAGATAATGGGTTTCACTGGGATATGGAAATACATCCCACAAAGGGAGTAAAAACCTGTGTGAATGGTCTTAGGGAGGGACAGCGCATCCTGTTTTTCTTTCCGTCATCCTTGGTGTTGCTGTCACCAGGCCAGGCCTTAAGGACAATCCACAGTTGACTCAGCTCACCTGGACTCTCCTTAGGAATGATTGTGGTTAGAGGAGCAACTAATAGATGGTTTTATTTGTTTTGTAGAAAAATTGAGAGAAAAAAAAAAAGTAGGAGGTATTCCATGTATTCAATGCTTGTGAAGAAAGAACACAAGTATAAATAAGAGCACTGATGGCATTTAATCAAGATGCCCCAATACAATATCTGATTTTATTCATCTTCTATTCAGTTCTTTTACTTTATTAGTTGATTGTCCAACAGACTCTTGATCATCTGACAGTCTGTAGAAATTTGCTTTTGCATGGCAAAGTAGTGGATCTGTCAACCTCAGGAGACTAGAATACCTCATACATGTCAGGTCATCCAGTTGCAACTATTATGAGAACAAGTACAGGACAAAAGTTTATATTCCACTAGAAAGCATATATTTCCAGTATTGGAATAAATTCAGATGAAATAACAAAACATATCTTTAGAGAGGCCTGTCAATTGTCAAAAAGCATTTGGACAATACCTTCAGAGATATGGTGTGAATTTTGGGGTTGTTCTGTGCAGGGACAGGAGTTGGACTCAATGATTCTTGCAGGTTGCTTCCAGTTCAGGACATTCTATGATTCTATGGTCACTGTCCTCTTTATTTGCCCTAGTTTGTAAGCCTGCCTCATTAGACCTGCCTCAGATCTAGAGGCTTCTCTGGAGCTCACAAAACCATGCAGAACTCCTGAAGCCCATCCTTCCCAGCTCTTGCACTGAAGATAGCTCTTGAAACAGTTCAAGCAGATGCTTGAGTGATCTGCTGCTTTTCTACTCTGGAATGCACTGGTTCATTTTTATAGTAGTTTTGTTCCACATTCCTTGGGATTAAGCAAAGGGCCCTCCCATAGTAATCTGGAGGATTAGATAATTTTCTGGATTCCACCAATCTAACATTGCTAAATTTAACAATTGTATTTCTTAATGAGTACAGTTTGGGTGCAAATTTTTTTGCCTACTCAAAAGCATTTCATGACATTCTAGTCCACCTGATATGAGAATCAGCAAATGCACACAGCCCTCAGTGGAGTAATAATTTTAAATTCCCTGTGAGAAATTTATGATTTAGGCAAGAACTGCACAGCCATGGATTCTTTCATTCAGACTTCATTAGATTTTGGGACATAGTCATATTTTGTTTCACAGAAGTTGTAGCAGTGACATGTCTGTGCTAATACACCTTCTACCAGTGATGGGAACTATATGCCAAAAATAACCTAAAGAAAAAATCAATACCAGCATGACTACTTTAGGAAGAAATAACGATAGATAAACAAGATGTTTATGACAGACTTTTCTTCCATTGCTTTACATGATATATGTATCACATTCTCTTTAACATGCAATTTCAAGTTTAGCAGAACGTTTATATTGACTGTGGGACTGGGAAGGAAGACAGTTACTTTCCATCAGGTGTATATAAAATTTTGATTTACTTCTAAGTAAAGCATTCAGGTTTTATTTTCTTCCGGCTAAAGTTTTCATGTCTTTACCAATAAATAGCTGGTTCCCCTCTTCCTAAGTAGTCCATTTCATAGTCAATTATATAAAACTTTGCCTCATAATAGTAGAAAGTAACTTTTAAGGGAACCAGGAGGAACACATGGTCCATTAAGATCTCCCATAACTAACCTTGGGACTTTTTAATGCAGTTCCTCCCACCCTTAGCCTCCCCAGCCTTAGATTAAATCAATTCATGTATCACAATTTATCATCTTGGAAATCTAGCTCCAACTGTACTCTCCAATTCTCTCCTCCAGAAATGTGTCAGAATAATTCACACTTGTTTCTATCACTGCCTTTGACAATTTTTTTCCATTATTCAGTAATCCTCTGCATAAAGAAATTATGTCTGAACTGCTTATAGATTAATCCTTCCTTTAACATCAAACCATTACCTCTGTTTTTGTGTAAATTATTGTCTCAAATGGTGCCTTAGTGACAATCTAGTTCTCTTCCTTCAGGATCTTACACGGGCCTAATTAAGGCCTCGTTCTGCTAAGTTCTATGTTCTCTGTGTATCCAGTTTCAGATATTTTAAAATTCTTTCACCAACTAATAAAAATGCCTTTTTTTGTTCATCTCTTACAGGAAAAAACCTATGATACCAGAATAGGATTCTTGTTTACAATAGTACAGCGAAGCAAAACATCTGAAAAATGCCTCATGCTTGACACAACAGCTGAGCCTACAAGAAATCTCCTGGCTCTTAATGCAGTTGTGATGAAATGAGGCTTTTGGGAGACACCCTTCATCTTCAACATTTGTTCTGCACTGCAGCTTTAGTGATCTGGCAGAAATGCAGGTAGTTTTTTTCATCTGTGTTAATATTAACAGAGCAGTATAAAGATTTTATTATGGCAGGCATTTTATATTTCTGCAGTAGCAGAAGTAGTAATTTAGTGTTCTACCCCTTTCTAAGCAGTCCCCTTTTTTCTTTTACAGCTACATATTTTTGTGCTGTATCGAGATGTCAGAACAATAAACATTGTGAAGGAAAAAAATCAGTAAGTTAAGCACTTAACACAAATAAGGATTAATAGGTTAACCTGATGGACTGCTTAGCTGCATAAATCTATCGCTTTAAATATTTCCTGTGTTCCCACTAAGACTTCATTTGCTCAAATATCTTCTGCATTATATTGGTTCTGATTCATCATTACTTCATAAGCTGCTTTGAGATAAATTTCCAGATCTGAAGGATCTACATAAAGCCAAAGTTTTTGTGATTCTTTAAAACCAGACATTGAACATTGATACTATACTCAGTCAGCGTTAAAACTTCTGACTTCCTTTCCTAGGTAAAGAGCATTGTCAGGAATCTCTGCTGATGCTGTCTTCTCTCTTGTTATGGTACTTAAAGCTGGTACTGCACTGTAAAGATATGAAACTCTGGTTTACAATGCTTTTATCTACAGTTACCTTTTCCTTGAGCATTGTGACGTGGAGAACCTTTATAGCAGGTGTTGCGTTATCTTGGGCTTGTTCTGATTTGGTAATGTATTCTGTGATGTTGACTGTGATAAAGTTGCTATCATCACCCTCTAAAGAATACTGGAGGCAACCCTCTCAAACATTAACTTTCTCTTTTTTTCCTAAATGGAAAAGATTCTAGAAGTCAATACTCCACATACATATTCCTTATCATAACTTTCAATCTGGTATAAAATCTGGTATTTGACATCTAATTTTATCCTAATTTTAGGTTACCCAAATATTGAATTATTTTTGTTAAGGTGAAAAACTCCTAAGATTTCAAAGAGGAAGTGACATTATGTTTTGATTTGGCATTTCCTGTTTGAAGTGGAATTTTTTGTGGTTCTATTCATTGACTTATCCCTAAAATTTTTATTTTTGCATAATATTGCACTTCTGCTTAAGAGCTGCGGTTTTTGTTAATTTTTTGGGAATGATAAAAAAAGGAACAACCCACAGCAAAATACTGTCCCCTGCTAAAAAAAACCCATGGCTCATGTTCTCTCCCCCAATTTTGCTGTTTCAATGAGTGTGTTTTCTATTAAATTCATCATCAATACAAAATATGTCTCACCAGCTTTTTTAATAACTTCTGTTCATATCTTGCACCACAGATGTATTTGTTATTATGTCTGTATCAGTTTTCCTGTCTTTGATTCACTCAGTAACACTACTACCTAGAATAACAGCTGCTGTCTGCACAGCAGTGGCTGGAGATCAGAGGTGTGTAAAAGTAATATTTTGTCTGTGAAAAAACGTGAATCTAAAAAAGCCCCCAAAGTTTTTGTCCGAAAACTTTCTGTCCTAAATTCAGAAGACATTTTATTATTGACACAGGTTCAGGAAAACAAAAAAAAATGGTATGGAGGTGTAGGAAGTGGGAAGAAAGCTGTTTTGTTTCATTCCATTATTTTTTTCCTTTTTGATCACTTGAGCATTTGTTCATGTAGATTGTTACTAGTTTTATATGGAGCATTTAAAAGACAGTAGTTGAAGATTAATGCATTATTAAGATAAAAAATCGACATTTTTCATTTAAGAAAAGCTGAAATTAATTTTTCAACTATGGCTAAAATTTTCTCCAATGATTAATCAGCTGAAAAATTATTCCAAGGTGTTTTTCCTCTATTAAGAAAATCCTAGTTATATTGAATTGACATTTCACAGCAGAAGTAATAGTTCTCTGCAAGGGCTCCATGTTTTGTGGAAACAGACAGATACACTGTGTAAAATGACTTAGTGTCTTCATACCCATTTGATGTGGAGAAAAAAAGTATAAATCAGACCGCAGTCCTTGCATTCCTTTTATCACTTTATCTGCTAATCTTGGTGTGCTCTCTTGTTTTCCTGTGAGCATGGGTAAATCCTGATAAAACACCTCACTCCACTCCTGCTGCTGCTGGCTGCCAAATTGCAAGTGTAGACAGCTTAACTATACTAAATGGTGATAACATTCCCTGCTGACCCATCTTTTTAAGTTAATTTATTTTAAACATTTGCAAAATTTCCTGCATTTTTTAAAATGTATTGTGACCTGTTCATGTCTACATAAACAAATAGATGGGAGAGGGATGGACATACACTTATGTAAATCCTCATTTCATGTTTATGTTTTCACCATCCCACTCTAATATTTTATATTTGTGCTAAGCTGATTTGTTTCCCTTAATCCCTTTGTGAAGCTCCTTATTCAGCAATATACTGCAGGTCTTTTCACTCCTGCTGTGCCTATTACTAAATAGCACTTGGTTTTGCACACATATTTTTCTTCTAACACTCTCTGTTTTCCTTAATGATTGTTCTCCCCAGTGCTTCTCACTTTCTGATTTCATACTGTTTGCCTCACAATTGGTTTTATAGTACAGCATTGTCAATAGATCATAGATTCACATTCTTAAAAAACAGAACAGGCCATTTTACAAGCATCTAACTTTTTGGTAAAAATAAGCTAACACAAACCTTAGCTAATTTTCTTTCTTGAAAGATTCTATTTTCATTTCATATATTCCATTTGTCCATTATGCCCAGAGACATGGTAAACCACCTACCCAGGTACAGACACAACCACATGTTCACACATACCAATAGGCATGCAGTATGCTGGAGAAGACTTCAATGGAAACACAAGCATAATGAAGAAGCAGTGAAATTTAATTTTGAACCAGGCTTTTCTGAAGTTCCAGCCTGCCGACGATATTTCCAAGTTTACCACAAAGTACATTTTGTGTGTGCACCTTAAACCTAAAACTTCCTGGGTATCCCTTGTACCAGAAGCATATACTTGCTTATGCGTTCTCTTCCCTGCTAGACATCACACCATAAACACTTAATCTGAGATCAAACTTTAAACCAGAACTTGAATAAATACATAATCAGAGAAGAGGAATAAAAAGGAGGGAGGCTCAGAATAAGTAACAGGGATTTCTTCCTAACAGGAAAGACAATAACAACATAGGTAGAAATTAAAACTGGATTAAAATTGGTCTCCTAAGGGTCAAAGTATCCCCTATAGTCTACTAAGATTAGCATTTGGACCCCTTTGCTTTCTGGGCCACATTTAGGTCACAACTTTGGTCTTGTCATGGCTAAAAAAAAAGTTAACCTATCCAATAGGACAAGACTCTTCCTGCTCTGTACAAAGAAACCCATTATTTGTATTTAGCTTAGGTAGAGTAATTTACCATGCCTTCGTTCCAAGTCAGACAAGCCCCTGGATCTGTGCGAACTCAGTTTTCCTCTTTGTCATTAGATCCCTGATTTATTTATGTAAGGGTGGGAAACTGATTGGAAGCAGGAGCTTAAGTGTAAGAAGGATGTACAAGGCCTAGGCTGTTATCTGCTTGCCCAAACACTTTATACAGCTACTTCACAGGCCTTAGGCACCTGTGGTATTATTTGTGGTATTATTTGCCTGGAGCTTTTCAGGGGAGATAAGGAAATCGAGCCTTCTCCATCATTGCAGTTATGAACAACAGTAGAATTGCCCATATGTAAGAGCACCAATATTTTTTGTTTTGTCTCACTGATGACATCAGATCTGAACCTTTGGTGGTCAGTGCACAGCTGTGACATTTTCCAAATGCAGCTTTAGCATAACTACCCAACCCGAGACACAGTACAATTCCATTTCTGTAATCGCTTTCCCCAGGCTTTCTTTCAGGAGGTACATCCCTGTTCCATCCTGGGCTGAGATGGCTGATGAGCTAAGAAAACCAAGGAAAAGGTACTGGTAAATGTTTAACTTGACACCACTCTTTTGTTTTATTTTTTTTCAGCTATTTTAGAGTTTCCTTCTCAAAAGCAGATTATTCTGTTTCTGCACCTCATATGGGTCAAAGATACAAAAATCAAAACATTCTGAAAACTGTAGTTCTGCTTAGTTACTAGATTGGGTAGATTCAGAGGATCATAGAATCTTGAAATGGTTTGAGTTGGAATGGACCTTTAAAGATCATCTAGTTCCAACCCCACTGGCATGGACAGAGACATCTGTGGTACATGAGACCATTCATATTCCCCACACCCACCCACTGCCACTATCAACACTTTTGTGCTGAGTAAAATCAGTTTGCAGCCCAAAGGTCTTATCCTGCAAGGTGCAGACCATCTTCAGCTGTCAGCAGTCAGACTTGCAGCATTTCATAATAATGAATTGCAACAATAAAGTTGGTGAAGAGTCTAGAGAACAAGTCTTATGAGGAGCAGCTGAGGGAACTGGGGTTGTGTAGCCTGGAGAAAAGGAGGCACAGGGGGGAGACCTTATCACTCACTACAGCTACTTGAAAGGAGATTGTAGCAAGGTTGTCATTGGTCTCTTTTCCCAGGTAGGAAGAGCAACTTGAACTGGGAGGGTGGGGGGTGGGGTGTTTAGCTTGGATATTAGGAAAAACGTCTTCACAGAAAGGGTTATTAAGCACTGTAACGGGCTGCCCAGGGAAATGATTGAGTCCTGGAGATATTTAAAAGATGTGTAGATGTGGTGCTTAGGGACACAGTTTAGTGGGACTTGGCAGTGTTAGAGTAATGGTTGGACTTGATGATCTTAAAGGTTTTTTCCAACCTAAATAATTCTATGGTTCTATGCTGGGTGCTGCCAGGCTGGGGTCCGACAGAGCTGTGACTTTTCTTCCCAATGCTTTTGTTTCTTGCTTACAATGTGTTTTTTATCACAAAACAAACCTTAATTAAAGGCAAAGTAATGAAAATCAGAAACACATTTAAAAAATAGGAAATATAGAATGTATGTTATCCTGTGCACAGCCTCCTAATTCATGCAGCATATATATTAATATTTGTATTCAGAACTATGGAACAGAATGCTGTTATTAAAGCAACTGAAGAGTTTTTAATATTATAAATATGTATGACTTTGTAGAACAGTAAGGAAATATATTCTACTCAAAGTTCTCCTTTTCTACAAGTGCTATAAATTATCCACTTTAAAATGAGATAAAAACTATTTGAGAAATAATTATGGGTATATGTTCATTAGATTGCAGTTGGAGGACTGAGAGATAAGGGCATTAGGTCAAGTCTTTCAATCTGCCTCCAGATACTAATTTCCACTATAATGCCTATAAGCACATTATGGCACAGAATCTCAGTGTTTAGAGAATTCTAATTCATTCCCACTCTCTCGCTGTGAGACAGTCATTTTTAGACACTGCGTACAAAAACACAAACACAGAGTTTGAGCATACTCAGCTGAGATGTTCCTCTCTCACCCCTTCCCATCCCCTATACTCTTTCTGCCTCCTCTCCAACCTGCTTACTGAAGCCAATTAGCATGCAAGATTTCACCAAGCATTTAGTAAATGTTGATTCAGACTGCAGTATTTACTTAATAATGGCATTACTTTATCCTTGCTTTTAAGTTAATCACAAACAATCCTCCTCCAATCCTTGCCAGGAAGCCTGCCTTAAGACAGTTGCAAATCATAGACATAATCTGTGTAAATAATTAATCTGCCTGAATCTTATTCCAACAACACCTGCACCAACACTGATTACCAGATGTGTAATTGCATTTTGCTTGTATTTAAATAGATTTGCCTCTGCTTTCTGTAGTAGAGAGTGCCTCACCTTCCTTGTGACTGAGGGCAGAATTTCTTGATGTCCCTGATTCTCTGAGGTGAGTGGGCACTGAGATAAACCAGGGTGATGTCAGACCATGAGGATGTACCTTGTCCAGCTTCCTCTGAGGTTAGAGGTCAATGTGTGGATCAACAAGGGGCAAAACAAACCTCTCATGAGCTTAAATATTATTATTATTATTATATTGATTAGACTCTTCAGTGTTTCCCATTAGCCCAGAAATAACAAATACAATGACTTCATTCAAAAATTCTCCATGATTATATCCTGGCTTGATCTTTTGATTAATGCTTTCTACGCCAAAACTTTTAAGGAGTCTTCTTTCTACAATTTTACTTCACCATTCAAATGGCTGAGTTTCATACTCCTCAGGAAACATGCATGACACATATAAATATACATATTTATGTAAACACATGACATAATATATGTATACCTACATGCAGGCCATGTATAATATTGAAGTGTGAATACTGACAAACTTTTGATTAAGCTTCAGTTCTTTGATTCATCAACTGTACTTTAAGACACATACAGGGAAAAGTTGACCTTCAAGCAAAGGGCCAGCACAGTGTTTAGTGACAGTTCAGCCCTGCTTAACCTTAGTTGTTTATTCTGGACATAATTTCATGCATTGTGCCTAATTGTGCTGGGTAAAACAACTTAGATATTCTATGTGATGGAGGTACAGTACTGTACAGCTCCGAATGTACAGTCTTAACATCTCAGGTGCAACAAGTTACAGAAAGAAGAATCACTCTGCTTACTAGAAGGAACTTTCTCTAACTTTCTGTGTTATAATAAGTGTTCTGCTTATTAAATTAGTATGAGTTAGTTTTAGCTCCAGGCCTGTCCAGCCCACTGCTTTTACTCTGTCCTATTTCTAGACTGGTTTTTGTTGTTCTTCTACACCATCTGGCCCAGAGAACTTAACTCTGAAAAGTGCTGACAATTTGTCTTGAAAGGGAGGAGCACAATAAAGCATGTCTTCTTCTATATGGTCACAGATTTTCTCTACAGCACCTTTGAAAACTAACACCCTGACTTTCAATATTGCTTCAGACTCATGATTTGGGGCCAATCTTATGTTTAGCCATCTATTTTCTTCTCCTTTTCAGACTGTTGAAGATGTATTGTGTAATATCAGTGGTATTTTTCCTCATTTCAGGTAACTGCACAAATTAGTTTCTTAGCCTAAGTACACTCTTGTTACACATAATGACTTAGATGAGGCAAAGAGGTAAATTGGATAACTACAAGGAATGCAGTACAATTCCAGAGAGACTTTACAGTTGACCTTAACCTCCTATCCTTTAGAGTAAGGCAGAACAAAACAAGCTAATTTATAGTTATGGGATTAGAAATCATCTAAAGCAAAAACATAAACTAAAACCACTAGAACATACAGTCAGGCAGGAACATAATTAAACAGTGTCTCGGGCTGACATAGATGGGGGGCAGAACTTTATATACTCAGCAATATTGTTAAGCAAAACAAAGATTTATGTCTGAAAAGAGAAATCCAGATATCTCTTCAGTAATCTGAAGAAAGAGAAGTGTTACCCTCTGGAGTAAACACTGTACATTGAATTCCAGTGTAACAGCACTTTTACTGGTATTTATCCAAATGTTACCATTTAAATTCCAAGCATTCATAAATAGCTGTCCTTAGCAAATCCTTAACATCCTCTGACCAGAAAATAATCAGACATAAGTGTTATGAAGGATGAAACAGAACTGGTGGGATTAGAAGTACAGTCAAAATGGCTGTGATAAATTTTTCCAGCTGAAGAAAATATGACAAGGTGGGCCTAACATTAGTGCATAAAGAAAGAGAAACTGAGGCAGACTAAAGTGATAATGGAAGCCTGTATTTCACATGAAATGGAAAAAAAATGAAGCTATGCAGGAAGGAGAAAAAGGGGCTGCATGAGACCAAAAACATGGGAAAGGGGAATGAAAATAACAATGTATATTGTTACTTTGCTTACAGCACATAGACATCCACCAATACTGAATGCATAACAGTCAACAGCTCAAACAAAAGGAAGTTGCAAACATACTGGTGATGCAAAGCAACATTAAAAGCAGTGCTAGAACAGTCTTTCTTACAGCTTTTGGGCCAACTTTTAGCTGCTCATGTTGGAGGAATGAGAACATGCCAGAATCAGTGTTTGCAGGTACAAACACACTGGCTGCTGCCAGCAATTAGAGTTAGTTAACAATTTTCAGCCAGTATAAAATATTTTAAGGCAGTTATTACAGTTCAATTTTGCTCATCAGTATCTAAATTACTGCTGCTGATGGCTACTGTTTAATACTTTGTGGCTGCTATTCAACACTTTTGCAATCCTCTGGGAAGCAGTGATCTACGCTTTGCAAAATGCTGAAAGTGACTGGCTATGCAATGTCACAGAGTGTTTCTTGTACATTCCCAAATGTACATACCCATTCCCACAACAACCTATATGTTTTTCTTGTTAGTCATGTTTGTCACATAGGTGTCTAACAAGCAAAAGCAATCAAGAGGTTGTAAATGACACTCAGATCTCACCAAAGACAAATCATAAAACATATAAAAATGCAAAAATTTAGGTGTGCTAACTTTGGATAGACAAAGTTTCTATGATTCCTATGTTTCTGAACAGATATGAGAATTTTCTGTTCTTTATTATTAAGTCTAAGCACTCACTGTTGTTTGCATTTCTGGAATGTTAATGTAAAAAGTAAAACACAAAAGTGAGCAGTGAAGTAAAACTGATGTAATTTAACTCCTTTAAAATAGTACAGATTCAATGTACTGAATCAAGCAATTTCAATAAACAAATTCTTTTTGCAGCATAATGTAAGTAGGCATAATTCTGTTACACATGCTTTACTAAGAGATTCCAAGTGATATAATCCAGAGACAGTTAAGATTATTAAGGTTCAGGAAGTCTCATCTCCACTCAGACTGTATAGTGTCCACTGCAGTAGATGAAAAAAACCTGTAATATTTTCTGTGGGTGCCCACTGAGCACAGTTCAGCAGGCTCACAGATTTGACACAGATTTGTTGTTTAGTGCCGAACAAGGCTATGCTGGCCAAAGTAGCATTTACTCGCTGTGCTCCTTTCTGCGTGCGATTAGCTGTCATCCCATAGTCCCTATATCTATGGGTGAAGAAAAAATAATGCCCCTTTGTTTTTCAGAAATTACACATTACTCTTGTGTATACAACATTTCAAGGCTGGAGGGGAAATTTTAAGTAACATGGCAGGAAATGGCTTATCTGTGGCTGTAAGTCTGGTTAAATTTTTTCTGACTAGTGATTTTTCTTTAAAGATATTTTTGTGGTGGTGAAGTCACATGGATCATACAAGGAAGCTTTCCTTTCTGCAAGCAAGGCTGGATCCCAGGCCTTCAAGCTAACTTAGGAAAACTCACTTTAGACACAGTCATGAAAATCTAGCTAAGAGAAAACAATCCTCCATGAAGAGAAATCACAACCTATATACAGGTGTATATATGTATATATACATATATTTGCGCCACTCCTGTCCAATGGAGGACAAAAATTAGGACTTTAAAAGTAGAGGGGAGATTTTGGAAAGTAATATATATTTCAGGACAGCTTTTGGAATTATCCTAGAGTCACAGACAGTTTAAGACTGCACAGTACTGACAGATAATATTGACAGTGCCAATATACAAAGACACTGTTAGCTATCACAGAATCAAGGGATAGCTGAGGCTGGAAGGGATCTGTGGAAGTCATCTGGTCCAACCCTTCTGCTCAAGCAGGGCCACCTAGAGATGGTTGCCCAGGACCATACCCAGACTGCTTTTGAACATTCCCAAGGACGGAGACTCCACAACAACCCTGGGCAATCTGTTCCAGTGCTTGGTCACCCTCACAGTGAAAAATGTTTCCTGATGTTCAGAGGGAACTCATGTGTTGCAGTTTGTGCCTACTGCCTTTTGTCCTGTCACTGGGCAGCACTGTAAAGAGCCTGGCTCCATCTTCTTTACACCCTGCCTTCAGGTATTTGTATGTATTGATGAGATTCCCCCTGAGCCTTCTCTTTTCCAGGCTGAACAGTCCCAGCTCTCACAACCTTTCCTCACAGGAGAGGTGTTCAAGTCCCTTAATCACCTCCGTGGCCCTTCACTGCACTCTCCTGAGTATGTCCGTATATCTTGTGTACTGAGGAGCCCAGAACTCGACACAGTACTTCAGGTGTGGCCTCACCGGTGCTGACAAGAGGGAAAGATCACTTCCTTCAACCTGCTGGTTACAATCCTGATACAGGGCAGGATATGGTCAGCTTTCTCTTCCACTTTGGAAAAAAATTGTTGGCTCGTGTCCAACATAATGTCCACCAGAACCCCCATGAACTGCATAATGTTCCTGACTACCCACTTCTTCAGAATATTGAGATTTCTCTGGATAGCAGTACAACCCTCTGGTATATCAGCTGCTCCTCCCAGTCTTGTGTTACCAGCAAACTTTCTGAGGGTATATTCTGCCCCATCATGTCAATCATTGTTGACCCCTGGGATATAATGTTAACTACTGCCCTCCAGCTAGACTTTGTACCACTGATCACTCTGAGCCTGGCCATTCAGCCAGTATTCAATCTTCACTGTCTGTTTATCCAGCTCACACTTCATCAGCTTCTCTACAAGGATCTTCTGGGAGACAGTGTCAAAATTCTTGCTGAAGTCAAGGCAGGCAATATCAGCTGCTTTCCCCTCATCCACCAAGCCAGTCTTTGTAGAAGATTAAGAGTTTTGTGAAGTATGACTTCCCCTTTGTGAGCCCATGCTGACTACTCCTGATCACCTCCATAGCCTTCAAGAGTCTAGCAATGTTTTCCAGGATTAGCTGTTTCATCACCTTCTTGGGGATCAAGGTGAGGTTGATGCACCTGTTTCCTCCTTCTTACCCTTTTTGAAGACAGAAGTGACCTTTATTTTCTCCAGTCCTTGGGCACCTCACCTAGTTGCCATGATTATTCAAACATTGCCGAGAGTGTTCTTGTAATGACATCAGAGAGCTCCGTTGCCACACATGGGTGCACCCCAAGAGGGCCCACAGACTTATGTATACCCAGTTTGCCTAACTACTTTCTGTCCTGATCCCCTTCCACCAAAAGTAAGCCTTCCTTGCTCCAGACTTTCCCCATTTTCAAGACCTTGAATTCCTGAAGGATGATCTTGCTAGTAAAGACTGTGGTGAAAGAGGCATTCAGTATTTCAGCCTTTTCCATGTCCTGTATCAGCAGGTCCCCTGACCTATTCAGCAATCAGCCTACATGTTCGCCAGTCTTCCTTTTGCTACTCCTGCACTTGTAAAAACCTTTCATGTTGCCCTTAATGTCCCTTTTCAGATTCAACTCCAGTTGGCTTTGGCTTTCCTAACCACATCTCTGCATGCTTCGACAGTGTCTTTGTATTTCTCTCAGATTTTCCATACTTGCTTGCACCTTCTGTGTACTCTTGTATTGGAGTTTTGTCAGAATCTCCTTGTTCATCCATGCAGGTATCCTGGTATTTTCACCTGACAACCTCTTTGTTGGGATGGACTGCTCTTCAGCTTGGAGGAGGTTATCTTTAAATATCTACCAGTTTCTTGGACTGCACTTTCCTTTAGGGTCTTATGCCATGGGGCTCTTTCAAAGAGATCCATGGAAGAGGCTAAATTCTGCTTTATTGAATCCCAAGTTTATGACCTTGCTTTTTGCCCTGCTGCATCCTCTCAGGATCTCATAGTCAGTGTAGGCAAGGCCTTTACATCCTCAAACAGTGGAGATGGTTATGAATCAGTGGTTATGAACTACTGGGCTTATTAAGGACTTGTGTTACAAGTAGTGCAACAAAATGTAACAGAGGCAGAATGAAACATTACTCAAGGTCTATATCTTGGTTGGACAAAGCCCATTTAGCCTTTGAAAACTCTTCATTATGAATTAATAGAAAAAGAGACCTCAGATATGTCTAGGCAAGATATGTACCTATAATTTTATGCACCCTGCAATGAAATAGAGAACCAGAACTCTTGCTGTAGATCTTTAGGGTTCTTCAGTTATTCATATCTATAACTCTGACATATGTACAAGGGAAACCACACAGTTACAGAAACAGTAGGGACATGCTGAAGTTCCCATCCAAAGTATGACAGAGGGTCCCATGCAAATGAGAGAATATGCCAGCAAAAAAAACTTGGAAAAGCTACTCAGCTTTGAAGAATTCGTTAGTCCATTTCTCGCTGGAATTCTTCTGTAGCAGTGTGTTTTACATGTACCCACATGCAAAAAAGTTGAGTGACTTTTAAATTTGTTTTCATATACATCTGCATGTCTTTATATCGTATCTATGAAGCATGGTTGACATCTGTCAGCTGCGTCACTGAATAGTCAGCCTGAGCTATTTCTCAACTGTTGTCTAACTCAGCATTCCTGATTGCTCTTGAAGTTAAGAAACAAAGTGCATCCCTTAATTTCAGGGAAACAAGACTGGATGTACTAATAGGTGAGTCAAAGAAGGATCTGTGAAATGCACATAATTTTCATTCTGACAGCAAAAATGAGTTGAAAACCAACCGCTAGTTCCCCAAAACAGATGGTCTGGATCTGCATGTCAGTAAGAAATTTGTCACTATCTTAAGAGAGATAAAAGCAGGTTGTTTTCTGACCTTCTCAAAGCTTTTCTTATCCACATCACAATTGCCTTTGAGTTCAGACTTGCCCCCATTAAATCTGAGATGTCTTCCCTTTCATGACTGTATACCTATCTTTACAATTTGCAGCTGTAGATTACGGTTTGTGAAAGATAAAAATGAATTTTTCCTGATGTGATTTTAATTAATTTAATAAAATAAAGAGATTTTAATTACATAATTGTTTAATTTTGATTCTGTCATCTTAATTGCTATACTTAGGTAAGAATTTGCTAAGTGTTAGATTTTTTCTTTTTCTTCCAACAGCTTCCATTTAATTTTTTCTAATATATTTTACTGTGATTCTGTATTGTATCTTTCCCCTTTCAGAATTATGTCCTTGCTAGGAGCACACAGCTATACAGCTGTTAAAATTTTCCTTTCAGATACCAAAGTTCTAAATTTCTAGGAGCCTTCTAATTATGTAAGACATTTTCTATTCCCAGCTGAATTCAGATGCATCCTTTCATAGAGAAAGCGGTGTCTTTATCCCATGGAAGACTGATTTATGCTTTTTCATTTATTTCCCTTAAATAAAAAAAAGAAGATATTTTTCCTTTTCCTGAATGGAAAAAATCTGTAATGACCTCTGAAGATGGAAATTTCTCTCTGAAAAGTCTCTCTCAAATTTCTGTGCAGTACACTCAGTTTGCCCTCTTTGCAAGTCATGTTCCCAGACTTTGTTTACAGTCTTGTCCAAAACTTTATATTCAGGTTCAAGATCCTGTATTAAGGCAGGTACTCTAATTAGAGGTTGCTGGTGTAAGTCTCATTTAGCAACCAAGTCCAGAAATTAAAACATTGATTTTGTAAACTCCAATCAAAAGAAATATACTTCCAGTGAATTTAGGTTTTAACAAGCCATTTTGTATCCATTGAGAATTTCCTCCATTAAACAAAAAACCAGTTTGCTTCAGTTCTGAAACAATGCAGGTTTTATAAAAAATAACTAGGTATTTTCTTATTTCTGTCTTGTGTTGCACTGAAAAATAGTGTCTACTTTTATAGTGCCATAATAACTTGACTTTTTAAGTCATTCAGTTTAAAATTCATCTGCATTATTACTGAACCTGAGCTACAGTTCTTTCTGTTTGCCTCTGAAGATTTTATATTTTTATTGATTTAAGATGTTTGGAATCACTCACAGAGAAAATGAGAAGTGCTATTAATATGAAAGGTACATTTTTGCAAAAGAACAAATATTGCCTCCTGCCGCAAAAGATCATTGCAGTGGTGGTGGCACTGACTGCAAATCTCTCAAAAACAGTTTGGCTCAAGTAAAAGAAAGAAACTCAGCACAGTGAACAAAAACATACCCTCATCTTTCATGGGTTAAACCAAACCTTCATATTGTAGGGATGCGTTGGAACACTCTGTGTAGCCTATAGAACTCCAGCTGAGTGCTTTACAGGACAGGGAGAGCAGAGGCAGCAACACTTCTTCGGTGTGTTCCAGATGAAGTTTCCTCACAATTAGACACCCCAACATCACTCTGTGTGGGTGCTGTATGCACACTTCTTGCTGGAGGAGTGAAACCCTCGTAGCGATGTGGAACTTGGCTTCTTCAGCCCGAGCCTGTGCTGACCCACTGTGCACTGAAGAGCAGTGCACCAATTTCACCACCAGAACTATACAGTATGGAAATTCAGTTTCCCTCTTCTTCCCTCAGATGTTCAACCACCAAGATTTAAGCTCCATCAAAGGAAACTGCTATGTCAGCATGGTTGGTGACACCGGTGAATTACATTCTGCAGTAGCACCTGTATCCAACTCTCATACTTCCTGATGTGATGAAGCTGGGACATACACATGGGATCCAAGGGACAGAACTACCAGAAGCAGAAAACTGAGGTGTTGGGGACACAATTAAGTGCTAGGCAGTATCCAGAAGCTCACATCAGGCTACCTAGCCTCCTCAAAGTTTGGAAAAACAAGCATAACTCAGTGGAGTACACACACAACATGGGCAGAATGGCCCAGAAGGAAAATAAGAGGGCAGAATGTAACATTATGTTTCAAAAAGGTCTTATAAATTTGGGATACAGTTCATACAGAGAAGGTAGGAAATCTCACTTGTCTCATGTAGTGGTAGCATACCAGTATTAACTAAATATAGTAGAGATTCATTGCATGTGATTAAGGTATCACCATTTCATTCTGCCAGCCAGGGTTGCTGTTTGTGAAAAATCTGAATGCTTGCCTACATATCTAAACGGAGAATTAAGTCTTTTGACAGCCTTCCCTAACAGTTTATGTCGATGCTAATGTGTGACATTATAGAAACAGCATTATTAATGTCCATATGTATTTTTGTTAGCTCATTATTCCAAAGAAAACAGAACTACACAAAGTGCTACCTGCAATTCATATTTAGAGAGCATTCTGCATCTTTTTCTCAGGACTTTTTAATGCCAAATAATATATATATACTGAAAAGTGCCTCTTTGTTAAGAATTTTTTTTTTGTATTGTGCATTACAGTAGTTCAGAGAGACATTTAGTGGGTTGTTTAACACATCTTCCAAGCACAGGGAGTTAATATCCAGACGCAAATCTCAGCTTTTCCACTCAGATCCACTTCTAATAATTTTGATGTATTCCATCCCTATGTGCTTTGAACATATTCTTGCTGGCAGCAAAATCAGTAACCATATGGAATAAAAAAAATTGGTTTATAGAAAGTTCAGCGCATCAACTTAGTGCTTCATCTTCTTACAGTATCAGCACTCCAGGAGATCTTGGTTCCTGTTTTACATACAAAGTTGTAGTCTAAGGGAAAAAATGAATTTATGTTTTCTGCCTGCAAGCACATACAGAAGCTGTACTTTGTCATACCAGAAGAGACAGGAAGAATACAGCTCTTTCAGATATCTTAATTTATAACCAGTTCTTGTTTACAGTGGTTCCCATGAGACAGTCATTGTATTTTTTGGTTAAGGAAAACAGTGAAACAACTTTTCTAATTTCCACAATTACTGGTTTGCTACAATTATAACACTAGTTATGAGTATCCATCAAAATAATGTGAATGCTCTATTAAAAGATGGAAGGAATAATTTACTTCCGTTAGAGACATTCTCCACACAGAAATTTCAGAGACAGACCACTGATGCCATTATTTGGAAGGAGTTATGGAAGAAGGGAGGAAACAGTAACTTATCTTTAAGAGTCATAGCTCCAGTATTTCTACAAAGATATGTATACCTAAATGCACCTTTGGAAAACATTGCTTTTGCAAAAGAAAGACCTTAATGCCTCCTTCCTCAAGAGAGATGGATTCCAACAGAGGTTTTGAAGTAGTTAAGTGATAAGGTTAAACATAATCTTAATGCTGCCTTCTTGTTTTACTTAAGCCTAACTTGTAGGCAAGAAAATGTAACTGTTTTGGTCTTAATTTTTATCTGGCGAAGTGTGAGGTGCCTGACTCCTCTGTTCCACATCAGTACTCATGCCTCATATCTGCCCTAAATCTTGAACCTGATGTTTTGAAGTCCCTGAATAAATTGTTGGCTATATGACATCTTACCACTCAGGTGCACCTCTAGAGAAGACTCATGTGCCACCTTGAGAAAAGTTATTGGAAGAATTCAGGTGAAGAAGTAGTATCTTACATTTACCAGTTACTGCCGGCATGTACTGGTGGCTGCAACTGTATTCCAGATCTCTTTTGTATCAGGAATGTTAATACAGATATAATTTTTTGACATGTTAACACCAGTAAACAAGGCTCTATGTACTTACTCAGCAGTAGGAGGAGCTGGTTTTGTTTAGTGGGACTCACCATTAATCAACTTTACCTAAGCCAAAATGTGTTAGCCTTCTAAATACATAACTTTGCCATAGATCTTCAGAAGACCATTTTGATGGAAAGGCAATCTATCAGAGGGAGGGGGGAAAAAGAGTGATAATGCCAAACATTAAGCTTGTTACATTAATCAAATGTATCACTGTTTACAGTCTTGGGTGTTGGCCAAAGATTTCTGAAGACTTGACTAGGAACTGTAAGCAGAGTGCTATGAAAATGGAGACAGAGCGTTTGTGAAATCCAGTGAACTTCAGTGCAGAATGAACTCTAGAACAGCAAGCAAGCTTCAGAATTCAGATCAAATTTACAATGATTGTTTTTTAACATAAAAAGTAGCTTAAACTCACCATCTGTCTCTACTTGAAAGTTCTGTAGATCTTTTCATCCATATATTTGAATTTATTTAAGGACATTTAGAATTGAGAATGTGAATAAATAAATGCCCTATTAACGACTGAAAAATTGCTCTAAGCATCTTGGGTAAAGGCAACAGTAACTCTTTAGTTTCCAGTCAAGGATAAGACTGTTTCTTACAAACTAACAAACAAACAGGAAATTGTCTTATAATGTGGTTCCAAAAGAGAAGACAGCTGGATGTTAAAAAAAAAAAAAGTGCTGTTTAACTTACAGATGTCATTTTCTTTTCTGTATTCTGAATACTTTGTCATGTTTGTGGCTGATAAATTCAGCTATCTTGGTTTTACTTAGCATTATGTCACTCACAGCTCTTGGGCATTCTTGATACTGTACAATATTGCTTGCAATGTTTGTGCAAGAAATGAGGAAAAATAATGTCTCTGTTACATGCAAATGCTAAGGGATCTGGAAATGCAGAAAATTACTTAGGGTGTTTAGTCATCTAGTTTTCATTCATTTTAATTGGAATGGTGTGCTTCAGTTACTCACCTTTTACCCTTTGCCACTCTCAGCTAAAAGATGCATGTGGTGTCTGTGGATCCAAGAAACTGACAAAAAAAAAATCTGACAGCAGTCATTTCTAAGCCCATATATAATCTGTATAATTTCAAATGGAAACTATCACCACTCAAGTGGCCAGGTAAAGAAACAATTGTGTCTTTCTCTGTGTCTGGAGTCCAGCTGTCAACTATTCCCACTGAGATGACCCTCAACAGCAATCACCATTCTCCAAAGCAGCCTTAAAAAGGAATGTCTACCATGCAAATTTAGAAATGATACAGGAAAATAAATCAGGAACTACTAAAAACTTTAAATAATTTAAGAGTCTCATTTTGCTCTGAGAAAATATAGGAATGAACCAAGGGATTTTCACTTGAAATTTCATATTTCTGGAGTTCCTCACTACAAGGTAAACTTGGCTTTCACCATTGTTACACTGATAGCAGATCACAAAAGATTCACTTTTGAAAATACAGTAATGTAGGCAGATTGTGGTCTTAGAAACATTGAAATGAAAGGCCCCTTGGCTGTAACAACAGCAGGGTTAACTCCTTAGAGATAGATTAAAAAAAAATCCCATTGAATTGGGAGGACTTTGGCTGAGGCTTACAATAAGGCAGAGAAAAATATACAGAATCAGAATCACAGGTTGGAATGGACCTCAGGGATCATCTAGTCTAACCTTTCTAGTAAGAGCACAGTCCAGACAAGATGGCCCGTCTGGCACCCTGTCCAGACGACTCTTGAAGGTGTCCGACGTGGCCAAGTCAACCACTTCCCTGGGGAGATTATTCCAATGGTTGACTGTCCTCACTGTGAAAAATTTCACTGTCATGTCCAATTGGAATCCCCCCAAGAGCAACTTGTATCCATTCCCCCTTGTCATCTCCATGTGACTCCTTGTAAAAAGGGAGTGTCCATCTTCTTTGTAGCTATCCCTTAAGAACTGGTACATGGTGATGAGATCCCCCTCTAAGCCTCCTTTTCTCAAGGCTGAACAAACCCAGCTCTCCCAGCCTATCCTCGTATGGCAGGCTTCCCAGTCCTTTGATCATCTTGGTGGCCCTTCTCTGGACCCCTTCCAGCCTGTCCACGTCCTTTTTGTATAGCGGGGACCAGAACCGCACACAGTACTCCAGGTGTGGCCTGACCAGCACTGAGTAGAGTGGGATAATGACTTCTTTATCTCTGCTGGTGATGCCTGTTTTGATGCAACCCAGCATCCTATTGGTCTTCTTGGCTGCAGCAGCACGCTGTTTGCTCATGTTGAGCTTCCTGTCTACCAGGACCCCCAGGTCCCTTTTGACAGAGCTGCTCTCCAGCCAGGTGGATCCCAGTCTGTGCTGCACTCCAAATGTTCATTTGTATAGCAGGAAAACTTCAGTCCCATTAATTTTCCTGTGGGTGTCCAGGCATTCAAGTTTTACTAAAAGATATTGTTCAAATATTTTGTAAACATTTATAATGTGTTAAGATCCATTTTAAAGTCTTGGAGTTTGACATAAAAAATGTCACTTCTATAGTTATTAGTGATTTACGAATTATATTTGGTGCTATTAATTCCCTGTCTTTTATCATAAGTGCGCAGGAAAGTAGTAGGGAACAGATTCCACTTATGTTGAACAGAAATGTGGAATCTTTCCTCTTCCTACAAGTCTGTTTTACCTATGAATAGGACAATAAAATTAAAGGGACTATTCATTAAATGGTAGATGTCTTTACACTGAGTATTAGAAGTTAATGCATGGTCTCCTCCTGCCTGGTTAAAATTAGTTACCTAAAGTACCTATTTGACGATGTAAAACTATTAATTTAAAAACAGATATGCACAATGCTGCATGTCCAAGGAGGAAACATCTAAATGAACCATCAGGAAAGAATCTTAGAGATTTATTTTTTTAAACTTCATCTCCCTCTGGAACTAAAACACCTTTTTGAAGCCTACAATGAAGGTGCCAATTTCTACATGGGATTTATTGCACTGATTGTCAGCCTTTATGTCAAACGCTGCATCCACTTCCAAGATAGAAAAACAACAGCTAGGGCTTTGGCGTGCCTTTTATCTCCCTTGATTCATCACAAATGAACAGTTTTCTGACTTTCCAGAAAACTGAAATTAATTAGAATGGCTCTTGAGAATGCTGCTAAAGTTGTTTGTTTTTTAAAAAAATATTACTCGTACTTAAATTCTCAGCCTTGGATGATTTCATTTTTAATCCATGCATCTATTTTTAAAACTCACAGTTTTCAAGAAATATGACCTTCACCTGTTTTGAATACATTTTTTACCTAGCTAAGATTTATAGGCTGTTTATAGGTTTATATATATATAGGTTTATAGGTTTATAGGCTGTTGCTGCTAATGAGACGGTTGTCTCCTATTGTTTTTAAATGTAAAACAGCCATCTCTTTCCCAATTGTTGAATACATTCCATAATAACTTTACATACTGATGCAAACTCTGTAAAGGCTCTGTTCTCACACTGGAAAGGCACGGATTAAGTAAAAGATGTGGAGATCCAGATGTCAACTCTAAAAAGTTTCCATTTTGTTTCTAAGTCCAGAATTATAATTTCTATAATTGATGATTAAAATTATCAAAGCTATATGGGATATTGAATATATTTATGGAAATGTATTAGCTCTGTCATTGCAAGAAATAGAAATAACTGCAGTGTTCACAGAGTGATATGCCTTCAATTATTGATATAATCATCATACTATAAGATCGTAACTGTGTTATTAGATTTACAGAAGGAAAGATCTGGTACTAAGGGTCTGATATCTATACTAAATGTGTTTCATGGAGTGTTTGTTTCAGACTTGATATGGTTTGGTCCCACTGGCTAAATGCCCATTATTGTTTGGAAAATATTAGATGTGTTTCAAGAGTGTATCTATCCATTTAGCTATATTGAAAACATACCTTGTCCATATGCACTGAGACTACTCTGTGTTAGCTAAGAAATTTTAAGTGAGCACTTTTGGAAAACCCACTTCAAAATTTCTTTTACTCTGAACCGAAACACTAATGTAGACTTACCATATACATTTCTTTTGCAAATCCTGATAATTATTTTATTTTCTTCCTTGGAAATTCGAGTACATTCCACACCATAAGGTCTTCAGGTATAAGATGATATTAAAAAACATTAAGATCTAGATATTTTTATTAAAATCACTGTGAAGACAGACATTGCAAACATCCCTAAAAGTCAGTCATGGTTGCATTCAAAGTTTGGTTAAAGACTGTTTAAGACCATTGTGAAAAAAATGTTCAATGATGTGAATCTAGCCTAAAGGCAAAGCCCAAATTTTTCAGTAAATATGTCTATTGTGGGAAATTCCAACTAATTTCCTCATGTTTTTGATACCCTGAGAACCAAAATGATCGCAAAGTATCTCCACTTAAGCTGAATACTGAAACTTAGAGGAGGCTAAAGGCATAACATGTCAAGCCAACAGTTCACTATGCTAAATTACAAGACAAAATTTGGAAAACAAAAGAATCAGCAGAAATGGGAAAAAAGAAAATCAAAAGTTATTAAAGCAAAAGAAAAAATAATTATCCTAAGAAACTCAGTGGGATGTGATCTAGGATGAAGAAAAATGTGTGCTAGAGGTTATACTTCTTCCTAATTCCACTTGTACAGTTCTGACAATTGTCTAGGTAAGAGCAATAGGTTTGGTTTTGCCTCATCATCACACACCAGCAGTTTTATTATTTTATTTGTATTTATATTGTTTATATTTTTATATATACTTATATTATCTATTAATATTTTATTTATATTATTATTTTCTTGCATTCCTCCATGAATCTGCAACCCACATGTGTGTGGAGGAATTGGATTTGGCATCTGCCAAATTATATTACATGGCACATGCGTCACAGTTCTGGGATTGTTTCTTAGACCTGTGTATAGTCAGAGTGGCTCACGCAGACACGCTGCTCTCAGTGGCTTACAGATTGACAATAACAATCATAGGACCATAGAATGGTTTGGGTTGGAAGATACTTTTAAAGATCATCTAATCCAACACCCCAGCTACTAGATTAGGTTGCTCAAAGCCCTATACAAATTGACCTTTAACACTTCCAGGAATGGGGCATCCACAAATTTTCTGGGCCGCCTGCTTCAGTGTTTCACCACCCTCATAATAAAAAAAGTCTGAATTATATCTATTATAAATCTACCCTTTTTCAGTTTAAAACTATTTCCCCTTGTCCTGTCACTACAGGCCTTGGTAAAAAGTCTTTCTCCATCTTTCTTATAAGCCCCCTTTAAGTACTGGAAGGCTGCAATAAGGTCTTCCCTCAAGCATATCAATTGTGCCACTAAGCTTGATGACACCCACAAACTTGCTAAGGGTGAACTCAATCCCACTGTCTATGTCACTGATGAAGATATGAAATAGTATTTGTCCCAGTACGGAACCCTTAGGGACATCACTCTTTACTGGTTTCCACTTTGATATATTGAGATACTGTAACATTTTGGATGTGGCCATCCAGCCAATTCCTTATCCATCTAACAGTTCACCCATAAAATCCATATCACTCCAATTTAGAGGTAAAATTGTTGTGGAGGACCATATCAAAGTCCAGGCAGATGACATCTGTACGCCTTCTGTTGTCCACTAATGCAGTCACTCCAACGTAGAAGGCCAAGAGATTAGTCAGGCACAATTTGTCCATTGTGAAGCCATGCTGGCTATCTCTAACCAGCTCCTAGTCTTCCATATGCATTGAAATATCTTCCAGGAGGTTCTATTCAACGATAAGACTGGGCAGAGGTGAGGCTGCTTGGCCAGTGTTTCCAGCATCCTCATTTTTACCCTTTTAAGAATCTTTCTGATATTTCCCTTTTCTAGTCCGTGGGGACACCACCTGGCTGCAATGACAGTAACAATGTCTTCATCCATCTCATTTTTGAACATTTTGGGTAACATAGTTCAGAAAAATTGATCACTCAGATTGCTCAGGAACTGAGGGCAAGAAAACAAGCAACAAAGATGGGCCTGTTTTTAAAAAACATGGTAGTCAAAATCTAAACAAAACACTAATACATAAATAATAATTATTTTCCAGTCAAGCTTGTAAAGGTATACAATCCCATGCAAAATAGTACAAATATTATTGTCAATCCATTCAGTGAAACAACAAAAATATGTATACACACATTTTATACATATGCAGATATACACAGATGCATACATACACAGATGCAGACATGCACAAGTACTCACACAGAGATACTTACAGAGATATTCATACACACGTTTACCTATTTATTTATATACTTAAGTATATGGGTATATGACTATGTACACATGCTTGCCTGTGATAAATTCACAGTTGGAAAATATACAAAAATCCAAGAATATAAGTAACAGATAACTATAAGAAGTCTTATTTTTTTCTTTATATTCATCACTCCTGGGAATGTCCCCTCTATGTTTCCTCTTGCTACCACCACAAAAGCTTTCTTACATTTTCAATATCCTACTCTGTTCATTCACTCTTTGCCCAGTTTCATTCCTCCCTCTCCTCTTATTTCCATTGATCATGTCTCTTGCTCACTCAAAGGAGCATTTTTAGCCTTCTTCACAGGTTAAAACAGGGCTGGTGCTGAAAGGTCAAGTTTTTCTCCCCATATGGGGCAAGGTTTAGAAAGACAGTGTGGTTCCAAGTGGTAGGGTGCTCCACTTCACACTTCTCCAGTATGCTGCTGGCTGGGCTGGTGCTAGGAGTAAAGGAGTATCTCCTTTCAACAGTTATTAGACACCTAGCAGACAGGAAAGAAGCTAGCCAGCAGCAGTCTTGGCTTAATATCTGCTTTGGCCTCCTTTGCTCCCTGCTTAGTCTGGAGCAGCCTGAAATAAGAAATCTATGTTCATAATAAGATACACATACACTTGCGTGAGAGTAGCTTTGACTTGCTACACATTGTAGCACACCTTGTACCTGTAGGTGTGTAAATAGAGGTGAAAGTGATGAGAACCATGCACAATCACAGGCTGCATGTGTTTGAATGTCTTCATAGATGCAGTCTGTTTGGGCCAGTTTCTGTGCTGACTATAAGAAACAGCTTACTCCTACTTAGATTCATGTTTTACTAAGCTGTATAAGGCACTTTCATTTCTTTACAATTTCAAGCTCGGCCCTTAACTTTTTAGGGATGTATTTTGCATGGTGTACTGGCAATGCTTCTTTTGTAAACTACCACATTTTCAGCATTAGAAATGCAAAAGTATGAAAAGCTGGTAGACTCAGCTGACAATAAGGTATGTTTTCTACATGAGGCACCTTAAGCTGAAACACCCATATGTGAACCAGCAGGGAGACGAGAACTTACAATCATTTTTCCTAATGACAGCACATTTCAAAGACAGTTAAAGGACAAATGCGAGATTTAGAATTAGCAGCAATGTATTAAAACAACTGTGGCACTCTGCCCAGATTTCTGCCATAAAGTTAATTGATTTTGGTAGTTGTGATAACACTTTACAACTATAGTAATGCCACTACAGTTTTAAGTGGAATATGAAAGTATGCACACACAGAGAAGCACAATTAAAAAGGATAACTGGTGGAGACATATACACATATATATCTCTGTGTGTGTATGCATGTGTGTATACATATGTGTGCATGGAAAGACACACAGTGATACAAGTATAAAGACATTCCTAAAATTACAGTGGTGGAGTTGAAGTAATCCATGTTAGATGTAAAGTAAGGATCCAAAATATACTGAGGTTTTACACTCCATTCCCAACCAGTAGCTTTTGCTGTCCCCTGGTACCTCAACTGAGTCTTGAATTACATACTATTAAATGTGTGTAAGTTTTGTAAACAGGCAATTAAAAAGGCTGTCTTGTCTAAGTTGTTTAAAACATGTTTGTGAATAGTGAGAACAGTAACGCAACAAACAAAATGCATGCACAAATCAAAATCTTAAAATGAATGTAATGACAGTGGTATTAATTCTGATGTTCACAGATTGTGTTCTAACATAGTAGATCACAGAAATCAGGGGAAAATTGTTAAATAATTGTTTTTAATTTGCATATACCATTTAAAAATATTTATTAAATGATATTTATTAAATGATATTTGGTCAACTAACCACACAGACAAGAAGATGATAAAGGGTGGAAAATGAGTATAAAACAGTGGAAAAGATATAAAGGTCAGCACATGTGTCTCATATGGATTTAATATTTGCCTTGGTTATATTCTTTGTTTTGTTGTTAAATTTTATAATGTCAGCACAGTTGTTGCTTCAGGAAGCAGAAAATTCTGGATGAGACAAAGTGAAAAAACTATAGTACCTATATACACTCATTAAATATATCCACCTCCCTCTGCAAATCATATTGATCTTTTCCCTACAGATGTTCTGTCCCACTTTATTTAAAAGAAAGAGAAGTCCTGTGGGTTTTTATCATACAGGTGTTGTTCTGCATCATATACAAAACTACCCTGAATGCTGAAAGAGGAAACTGGTATTAGAAATCAAGATTTTGTGTTTAAAAATCTGATAAATTCCATGCTCTGTTGAAAGTAACTGTCAGAGTTGACAATGACAATTGAATCAGTTACAGACAATGGATTAGTCATAACAGAGAGGCAGTGGCTGTGAATTTAACGTTATGAACATCCCCACAATGAAAAGACAAATGTGTGATATACAGGAGTCAGTATTTCTGCTCTGTAGGATTTTCCTAAAAAAGCTTTTTTCCAGTTCAGTTGAAAAGCTGAACACCTGAAAGTTCTGAGTGACCAAAAATGTAAATAAAGCACTTCATCTGATTTTAAAGTTATTCAATTTTTTTTGTGTGTGCAAATGGTAATTTTGTTCAGCTTTATTTGAATGTGATTAATATTTATTTCTAAAATGGGAAACCTTTTTAACAGAACCCAAAACTTTTATGAAAGTATGAAATTCAAACTTTTACAAGTTTTAAAGATTTTTCAACACCTTAATAAATTACTTTTAATATAATCTTTTTAAATGAAGAGCTTGCAAATGTTCTCCATTAACAAAAAGATTTATTAATAAGAAATCCTCTTGAGCCAGACAATATACAATGGGTTGAATGCACACTGCACTTACTGTTTTCCACTAAGCTTTTCTTGCACAATGTATCATCCCCTTTAAAATTTTATCCTAAATACTATTCCTTTCCCTTTCAATAACTTTTCAAACAATATTAATAACTAAGTAATTTCTGGAGAAGAAAAGTCTGTAAAATAAATCTGTAAAAATATTATTGTCAGCATCTTGTTCTTCTGTAGATCTTCCAGTTTCTAATGCTGGATATCTGACTGGAAAAAATAACTCAAGAACGGGAAAAACCAAGGAGTAATTGAAGCTCTGAAGAGGTTAATTTGCAGGAAAAGGAGGTTTTGATTTAAACTTGTCTTTGATGTTTTTTCTAAGCAAAGAATCCTTTCCTGATTTTGCAAAACATGCTCATATGTCAGAGCATATTCTTTAATCTGCATTTATATGTAATGAGCTTGTTGTTTAATTACACAGAGTGGTAGCTGCATATTCCTATATGGAATATGTCATTAGAATAGTTTTTATTCTCATGAGATTTTTGAATAATATCTGGTTACTTAAATATAAGAACTGAGAATATGAATATAACATATCCCTTTGTCTACCTTACCATGATGCCTGTAAATAAGTATAAGGTACTAATTTACATAGCCAGTTATCTATTAGAAGCATATAAATGGTGCAGTTACTGATGCTTAGTTGAAAAATAGAGAAAACAAAAGTTCTTTTACTCAAGCCAAAGAAAAGAATTAAAAAATAATAAAAAAATAAAAAAGATTAGAGCCTGCAAAATCTCTCTGGCAAAAGATCAGGGTGAGAATGCTGCGAGAAGCAATGCAGAGAAGAAATCAGCATCTTGTGAAACACACTAAGAGAAAGATGGGTGTAGAAAAGCCAAGAGATGAAAGGTTCTCATTAAAGTAATTTCTTTGTATTAATTTATTTCTTATTTTTCTAGAAGATGCATTTCTTGCTTTTAGTAAATAACGTATGTTGGCTCAGTAGACGTACAAAGACATGAAGCTTAGCTGGGGCAATATTTACATACATTTGTCAGATTAGTGTAGGTAAAGATGTAGATTCTTTTTACTGAGATTAAAAATTAACATGGCAAGAGCAGTTTTTAAGAAATCAGGAAACTTTGACTAAGTTCCACCTGCAGAACCTCTCTTTCTAGGACTTTCAAACATGAAGGATCCACTCTGCATCTAATTCCTGACACCCAGTTTTTTTAGTGCCTTTGACCATCACCGTCCAGCAGAAACAAGAACAAAAGTAGATTTAAATTTAAAACACCAGCATGAGGAGTAGCCTTCAATCTGGAAAACACGTCTCGGTAAACTGAGGAGATGTTACATAAACCCTCACTATGCCAGTCTCTCACATTTGGAAAACTAGAAACACGTGAACTTCCTTTACTCATGTCCAGTAAGACAGAGTGCTACTGGAGAAAAAATATGGTCTGGTATCAATCTTACATGCCTTCAGCTTCAGGTATTTAGGCATCTCAACTGAGTTGTCCCGCAGAAATTAAATGAAAAGACAAATGTGGATAGGATGTTCAGCACTGCAGGTGAAAGGCTATACTTTAATTTGACAAAGTATGTTTAAATTAGGCCTTATAATAGGTTGGTTCCCCATTATTTTGTGCCATTAACTTGGTTTTAGAGAATACTTTAAAACACCTTCACTTGTTAAATCTTTCACAGCCAGCTGATTGTCTCCCTAACAGAAAATGAGAGGTAAAATGTCAAGAAGAGCAAGGATTATCTTAACCTTGTACTACACTGATCAGAACTCTGCTCGAAGTCAATGATTGCAAAACTTGTTCAGAATAACCTGATGACTCAGTCTCCCAGAATGCTAATCTTCAAAATCAGTGCAGCAAGAGACAAGAGGATTAAAGCCACATTCAGTTGTAATGAGATCCATCATTAAAGGCAGAACATTGTCTACTGACATGAGACATCTAGCATGTGTAATTGCTTTTACTTTAAAATATTCATTAGCACAAGGACTTAGAATCATTGTTCTGTCATTACATTTTGCCTATTATTCTTTTTATTCTTATAACATAACTAAATTGTTAATAAAGCTCTCAGTTTTCTGCAGATACTTGCATTGTGGCTTCAATTTATACAGACACCAGTTTTTTTTAATGAGAAGGGGAACCCGGCTGCATAGCCTCTTCATATTATTCACCGGATTTTTTTCTTTTTAATGTTCAGAAAGATTGTCTCATTCTGAAACTTGCTTTTTCCTGCTTTCTTTAAGCAGAGCTCCTTATTTCCCTCAGAATTATTCTTTACTTTTGGGCAATGAGTGTATGAACTAGACTGAGCATATGCAATCTGCAACTAGATCATGCTCACCCCTCAAAGATCAAGTAGTTAAAAGAAGTGTGGAGCATTGGTCCTTTTTTTTTTTTTTTTGGGGGGGGGGGACTGGGTAAAGGGAATCAAGCAGGTCTTCAAGTGGTGTTTTTCATGTTTGGCTTTGCTTAGTTCTTCCAGTGAACTCAGAGAAAATTACTGCATTTCACATCCAGGAAAACAAATTTTTAATTTATTTGAGGTGGGGAATAGCAAAGGATACTCTACATGATTAATAAGCCTAAAGTATGTGCTAAAAGCAAATAAATAAAGAAACGACAGTGCCAAATCATGCATGATTCACATTCAGTTTGTTTAAGCAGTGAAATACAATTTGGAAATGCACAGCTTTATGCCAAGTCCTTCTTTATACACAAGGGACTAATTCTCATTTAAGCCACATAGCATTTTATTTTTATCATTGAAACTAAGAAGCAAGTTGACAAACATTTATGAATCTTAATTAACCATTTGAAAGCATTTTATAGCAACAGTCCTTGAACAGTTTCTTGTTATGCTCCCCCTCTGTCTCTTGCTTACTCATACCACTGTATATACAAAGATTTTTATTGCATTTATGGATATATTTCCTTAAAAATATATTATGTTTTGAAGACTATTAAAAGGATGACATAAGCAAGCTTCTAAGACATTCAAGGTAAGTCATATGATCCTCAGAGGAATTAAGGTAATCAAGACAGGCTTTATTTGGAATAAAAAAAAATTATATAATGTTTCCCTCCTCACCACTGAAATTTGCTGTTTCTGTGTATGCAAGCTGGTGCACCAACGAAGTATCACTATTAATTCCAGTATGCTTTAAGACTCAGTTCTACTCTGGAGTGTTACATTGCAATTCTAGATTTATTACTACTACATAATAATACAAAATGATGGCAATTACAATTACCTTTGCTTTCAGTTTCTCTCTCTCACACACAGCTTCCCTGAGAGTCTTTAAAGTAAGATACCTAATAAAATAGATGACTGAATGCTGTTACATAGATGTTATATGACAGGTCTGAAAGCATCAGAAGCAAATTGACTACTGAGGTACATGGCTTATCTGATGTTCAATGAATGAAATGATTTCTTCTGACTTACCTTGATAGAATCTAAGCCATGGAAATATAAACGAATTATACAAAATCAGAAATTATAATTTTTGGCAGTGAGAATGGATTAATGAAAGGTATTTTTAGTTGCATGTTGTCTGCTTTTCCTGGCTTAATTACAGAATCAGGAAAAGATTATTGCTTTCTTAGATAGTGTTTCCTGAATTTTGCTTCTATCTCAGCTGCACATGACAGAGGCAAAGAGGGGAAGAGAGGAGAGAAAGGCGGGGGAGGAGAGAGAGCAGGAGAAGTAACCACTTCTATAAGGAGTGGTTACTTAGCTAAGTGCCAAATATTCATGACACAAAACATAGACTGTTTTAGTAATGTCATAATTATCAGCTGGAAACTTGCCATACAACGTGTAAAAATAGCCACATGCCATCTGGTAATAATTTTTTCCCAGGCAAAATGGAAATTACAGACTACTGCAAAACTGTAGATCTTTAGCCTGGGAGAGTGGTAGAACAAGCATACACCACTTGTTGGTATGTTTGTTTCCTAGGAATGTACCTTGATATTAACATATTGAAACGAATACAAAAATTCTTATGTTCTAGAACACATCTCACTTAGGGATCTAAGACAGATCATAAGAAGTACAGAACATCCTTAATAACAACCACTGACTACATTTCTTTGGACTCCAGCTTTCGCTCCCCTTTCTTATTTTGGACCTACTGTTGCAACGACATTTTCAGTGCAGAACTAGAATACCAGCTCTTAATACGAAAATGACAACTTTCAAAATTGAGTTCATGTTACTTTTATACATGATAACATGTAGATGATAATGTATGCAAATTTCCTTATATATTTCACATTTATGACAGTATTTCATGTTTCCTACTGTATCTAAACAGTAATAGATTTCTTCATTTTGATATAGTACATAGCCTCCCCAAGTACCTTCATTTTTTTTATATTTTTGTTTATATTTACACATTTTGCTAGGCATGATATGATTTATACTTTAATTGATTTATATATTACTCTTTCATTTGCATTCAGGTGAAAAGAACATGAAGACAGACATGAGTAATAACAAATGGTAATGCAATCTCTCAATTGCTAGAAATATATCTTTCTCATTAGCCAGAAATTACTTGCAGGATATACCCAAAGACTTTAATATAATTGTACTACTCCAGTGGGACCGAGCGCACGCTCAGCAACTTTGCAGATGACACTGAGCTGAGTGGTGCAGTTGGAACACCAGAAGGATGGGTTGTCATCCAGAGACCTAGTCAAGCTGGAGAGGTGGGCCTGTGAGAACCTCATGACATTCAACAAGGCCAAGTGCAAGGTCCTGCACCTGAGTCAGGGCAACCTCCAATATCAATACACCTTGGGGATGAAGGGATTGAGAGCAGCCCTGCTGAGAAGGACTTCGTGATAGTGGTGAATGAAAAGCTGGACATGAGCCAGCAATGTGCACTTGGAGCCCAGAAAGTCAACTGTATCCTGGGCTACATCAAAAGAAGTGTGGCCAGCAGGTCGAGGGAGGTGATTCTGGCCCTCTACTCCACTCTGGTGAGAACACACCTGCAGTACTGTGTCCCGCTCTGGAGCCCTCAGCACAGGAAGGACATGGACCTGTTGGAGCAGTTCCAGAGGAGGGCCACAATAATGATCCGAGGACTGGAGCACCTCTTCTACGAAGACAGGCTGAGAGATTTGAGGTTGTTCAGCCTGGAGAAGAGAAGGCTGCAGGGAGACCTTATTGCAGCCTTTCAGTACTTAAAGGGGCCTATAGGAAGGACGGGGGCAATCTGTTTAGCAAGGCCTATTGTGACAGGACAAGGGGTAATAGTTTTAAACTAAAGGAGGGAAGTTTTAGACTGGATATAAGGAAAAAATATTTTACAATGAGCATGGTTAAACAGTGGAACAGGTTGCTCAGAATGGTTTTGGAGGCCTGATCCTTAGAAATATTCAAGGTCAGGTTGGGCAAGGCCCTGAGCAACCAGACCTAGTCGAAGATGTCACTGCTTACTGCAGGGGGGTTGGACTTGATGAACTCTAAAGGTCCCTTCCAACTTAAACCATTCTATGACTCTATGATTCTATTCTAAGATCTTAATCTAATATATGATTTCAAGAGAAAAATCCTTTCAGAATTTACTCATGCCAAATTTGCTGTGATTAATTGCTCTAACTGCACATATAACTAAATGCTTGCATCCTAAATGCACTGGCTTCTTGATGACCCAATTCTACAAGTCTTGTTTGTGTCACTTCTTTCTCAAGCAGTCATCCACTACTGAAGTCCTGGAGATTCGCATGTGCTGAAACTGGACTATCAGTTTTTCTTTGTTTTACAGGTTCTATTATTTGTGTGCAAGGTTCTGTTGTCATAAGCGCAGAGGAAAAAACCAGTGATGTATTTTCCTTGACCAAGGTTTCCAAGCATGACTTTGGTGAAGGTATTTTGCCTTGTCCAGTGACCTTTTGCCTATGTCTTAGTGATGCTGCCAGACTGGTAGAGCACACAGACCATGAGTTTAACCAGTCTTTACTGTTAGCTGAAGCCAATTAAAGTTATTTCTCCTTCAGTTCAGGCTGAAAGAAGTGTTATGGGTGTATCTGATACCTTTGACTTAGTCCACAGTACATCATAGGCTATTAATAGTCAGTGTAATCCCCCAAACCATGGGTTCAAATGAATGTGGTACCTTTGCTGATACTTGTGTCAGATCCCTGATGGACTTGTTACTCAAATGTATTTTACAGAGCAGTTTGTACGTCTACATTAGAGTATTTAGTGCAGATGAAGTATCCCAACCTCTCTTATACCAAAGATTTTTCAGAAGAAGCAGGTGGTCTCTAAGTTCCCTATAGAAACAAGGGGAGCTTAACAGTATTGTTTCTCCTGGCTTCCCTAATCTTCCCCTACAGCTGTGCCCTTCAATCTTGTTTAAAGCAATACAGATACAAAGCTCATGGTTTCTTCCCTCTTCCTTCAGGAACCAAAAACTGCAGATTTGGTAAATTTGAAAAAATCTTCTGAATGAATAACCTGTACTCCATATGAGAAAAATCTCATAATGCCTGCAACTGCCAGAACTCATAAGGACTGTGCTATCCGGTGGGAACAATCTTGTTTCCTCTAACTGGAAGGTTTCTGACCATATCACTTCTGCTGCACTGAATTGAAAGCAACACTTCTTATCTGAAAGCAACTGAAAGCCACAGTGTGTTGCAATGGATAAGAGGTTTTTCTACAATTAGAAAAACCTAAAGTTTCCAGGCCAGAAGCTCTATCTTCTGGCCTCAATTTGAGGGTACAGCAAATTAAATAATTTTTGAAATTTATAAATTTATAAAATTTATAAAATTTATAAATTGTGAAATTTAAATTTAACAGGCACACTGTCTTGAAACTGTATGTTTTCTTGTTCATAGGAAAATTTTCCTTTGTTTCAGACTACCACATTCCCTAAAGTTTCCTTAGATAACTCTTATTTAACCAATAACTTTATTTCATGGCTAAGCCCTCAAAGGATTCACTTTATAGGGTACAAATATGCTGTTTAAAATAAAGATTTAGGGTGAAATAATAGTGTCACAGTGAAAGTTTAATGAAGCAGTAAGATACCTTGTCCTTTTTATTCTGCCTGTCAAATGCCAAATGTTTTGACAGAAATCCCAATACTTCACTCAAATAAAAATATTGGCCAAAACAAGCAGATTCTGAGATATTTGGACACAACAATAATTACCCTTTAAGTTGTCAGTGCCTTAATTTTCAACATAAACCCTCTTATTATTTGTATCTGTCACAGGTGCCAAGAAACAAAACAACAGCAACACCACCACCATTCGACAAATGAAGGGCAATAGGCCAATATTGCTCTGCCATGAAACAAAACTGTATCAACACCAAAGAGAATGTTTTCTTGACATGAAATGATATAAAAACATTTTCAAAAGTATTAAATATTAAAACAATTTTCATATTTCTCTATCAGTAATAAACACAGACTAATAGAATTTTAAAGGCCAAAAATAAAAACATTTATTAAGTAATCTTTGTGTAAATTGATGGAAGATCTCATTTTTTCCACCCTTGCTATTCAATTTACCTTAAAAGTCACTGTGATTACTGTCAGGTTGAACTGTAACAGGATTAGATAGGATACCATAGGTTGGCTGTGCTACTTAGAACTTAAAGTCAAAATTAGATATTCAAAGGGATCTCAGAAAACCACACAGTATGTTTCCATCACTTTTGACAAGATACTGTAATACACAAAGGAAGATGTCAATCACTGAGCATTTTTTGAAGGGGCTTGTGTACACACAAGGAGGAAAGGGTGTTGTGCTTCCCTTTGAAGATTCCTTCCCTCTCAGACTACTGAAGACACCTTCTGGCTGGTGTTCAGAAAATGAACCATACAAGACTGTCTCCTCTAAAGTAAACCAGCAGAGAAAGATGCTGAAAGCCTCAAAGACGCAACCGCAAATTAATGAACGACATTTTAATTTACTTGACAGAATATCTTTTGACATATTGTCATGTAGTAGTACCATCACTAAAACCACGGTAACTTGGCATGAAAGCCTGCTTTATTTTGCAGTTCTGCTCTCCCCTCTGCCTCCAAGTCTCAACTTTTGGTCTGTGTCTTTAAGGATGAAAAGCATTTTACTGTAAATAGAAAAAGCATTAATTTTCCAGCATATTAAGAACAGAAGGGTTCTCAGGTGTGATGACAATGACCATGATGTATATTTTTTAAGTAAGCCAAAGGTACAGAAAATCCCGTTTCCTATATGTAGTAATTTCAAAAGTATAAACAATTTCATAAATACCTGGTATTAGAAGCTCAGTTATGGTCACAAAAGTGTTGCTAACAGGCTCCATTAAATTAATCTGGGGAAATTGTAGGTCCAGGAAAAAAATGTGATCACAGAGCCAACTACAAGAAGTCATAGGTATGCAGCCATTTACCTAAGAAGCAAGTTACTGCATTGTTCTGTGAGAGCTAATCTCATCAGACCAAGACATAACTTCAAAATTTTAAACATCTCCAAAATCTTCAGTGTTTTGGTGCCACTGTCCAAATGAGAGTTGTGACCTTCTTGACCTTTACTCCAAGGTGGCCAGGCTTGATTAAGTTTCTGCCTAGAAGACATCTAGTTGCATTACTATGTTAACTATGTCTGAGATAACATTTCTCAATTCTCAACAGGGCTTAGACATTGAGGTCTAGTGCTTTCTCAGCCATCTTACATCCAGCTGATCAGTTGCAAATGTCCATGCATGATATCATGTGTGCTTGTGTAAACCAAGCTTCAAAGAAAGATGTCTATTATTTCATTTGCTTCGCAACATACCAGTGCTTAGACCAGCCTGCATTCTTCTAGCTATTAGGTTTTTTTCATTGTAATTTCTTTGCTTATTCCCTATAATTCAACCTAATTACAGCAATTTGGCACTTACTAGAGTTTTACTCTAGCAGCCTCTCCAACATTCTCAATATAAACTTGAAGGGTTTAGCAATGTTAAGACGACCTCCACTGATCACTGCTGGCTGAAAAGAACTATGGATATTGGGTTAAGATGACCTCCATTGGTCTGTGCTGGCTGAAAAGAACTATGGATATTGGGTTAAGATGACCTCCATTGGTCTGTGCTGGCTGAAAAGAGCTATGGATATTGGGTTTACATGGCAAGGCTTTGGTGGGGGGGTGGCTACAGGGGTGGCTTCTGTGAGAAGATGCCAGAAGCTTCCCCCATGTCAGAAGAAGCCAGTTCCAGCTGGCTTCAAGATGGACCTGCCACTGGCCAAGGCTGAGCCCATCAACGATGGTGGTAGTGCCTCTGTGACAATGTATTTAAGAAGAGGAAAAAACCTGCTGTGCAACAGCAGCTGTTACAGAAGTGTAAGAATATGTGAGAAAAACAATTATGCAGAAGGATAGGAAAACAATTATGAAGGATAGGAAGGAGGTGCTTCAGGTGCTGGAGCAGAGATGCCCCTGCAGCCCCTGGTACAGACCATGGTGAGGCAGGCTCTCCCCCGGCAGCCCATGGAGTTCCACAGTGGAGCAGATATCCACCTGCAGCCCATGGATGACCCCAACATGGAGCAGGTGAATGTGCCCTAAAGGAGGCTGTGACCCTGTAGAGAGCCGAAGCTGGAGCAGTCTATTCCTGAAGGACTGCACCCCATGCAAAGGACCCACGCTGGAGCAGTTTGTGAAGAACTGCAGCCTGTGGGAAGGACCCACATTGGAGAAGTTGATGAAGGACCCTATTCCATGGATGGGATTCTACTCTGCAGCAGGGGAAGGGTGTGAGGAGGAAGGAGCAGCAGAGGCAACATGTGATGAACTGACTACAACCCCTGTTCCCCATCCCCTTGCACTGCTCAGGGGGATCAGATATAGAATTTGGGAGTGAAGCTGAGCCCAGAAAGAAGGGAGGGGTGGGCTTTAAGATTTGTTCTTATTTCTTATTATCCTACTCTGATTTGATTGGTAAGAAATTAAATTAAATTCCACAAGCCAAGTCTGTTTTGTTTGTGACAGTAATTCCTGAGTGATCTCCCTGTCCTTATCTCAACCCATGAACCTTTCATCATATTTTTTTTCTCCCTGCCCTGTTGAGGAGAGGAGTTCTAGAGCATCTTAGTGGGTACCTGGTGGCTAGCCAAGGTCAACCCACCACACTGTGTTTTGCGGGAGATGAAAATTCAGTACTGTATGGCACTGTAGCCACACCTTTGTTTCAGCAGTACAGACTGGGTTTACATGAATATTCTTAAGAAATAATCTGGGTGCTTGTCATCATTTTTATCCTAATTTGACAGCAGAAAATTGATGGACATGGTAAAGAAAAAGAACAATATACAGATTGGGTTGTTCAACTGAATAGGAAAACAGTGGCAAGTATTTTCACTTCATCATATGAAGTAGGAAGAACAGTCATAAGGAGCCTGGTACAGTAAGTGTTCACTAACAAAAACAAAATAAAATTGTAAATATGATTTACAGCAATCTACCTTCCACCAAGATAAGACCAAATTTCATCTACTAGCCTTTCTTCAGGCAAAGTTTTGTCAAATTTGGAGTTTTGCTTGAATATATGGAGGAGCAGCAAGTACTAGGTAACTCTGCTATTATCTTCATTATTTCAGTATTTTAAGACAAATACTAAGACCACAGAGTAGATTTAACAAAATAATTTCACAATAAACATCAGAAGACTGTGAAATAGCCTTGTCAGACAAAATCTGACATCTTTTTTAGAGATGATCTCCAATTCTTCCCTTGCATTTTCATCTGAAACACACCACTGTTTTATGCTTTGTATGAAAAGGCACTTACCTTGCATTACCAATTTCTTAATATTTAAGCTGACAGATGGAGTGTTGGGATTTGAACCAGATACGAACCTTCTGTTCACATATGACTAGCTCTGCCTTTAGTAAGAGAGCTCCATGGAAGCTGAGTCCTGGTGAGGATTTTAGACCAGGTTATATTTTTGTCAAATTCTTGCCAGGAAATGACACCAATTGCTTGGGACTCCATTTTGAATACTAAAGCATGGCTCTTTAAAGATTCACTATCCTCTCAAAAGGTTTATTCAACTGATTAATCCAGAATTTGTTTCTTTTGATATCCTCTTCCTCTCCTCCAACAAGAGAGGTAGACGAGAATTTTAGTGAATCTTTCCTGAGACATGCATCCTAGTAGCAAAATACCATTACATTTCCAGTGCATCCTTAATGCTGTTCTTTGATGTCTTTTTGAAGAGACAGTCAGGCAAGAACCCTTTTTTTGTTATCATTCATCACACACAAAATGTTCCAGATGTCATACAAAACATATAGAAGCGTATAGTCAGCTATTTGTCTTATAATAAATGACTGTGATTTCGATACTTATGAAGGCTCTGTGACATAATGGGAAGGAACTTATTAGAACAATAGCTGGAGAGAGATAAAGTGGTTGGCAGCAAGTGAGCTCATCCTTCCTCCCCCTCCCCTTCTTGCTTCCTCTTCCCCTTGACTCTCATAATACGTGTGCCGAAAGGGACGAGCGTAAAGCAGAGCAGAGAAGCTTCATCAGTGAGGACTGAGAGATCAGCTCAAGTCTAGGGGCAGGGATTTAATTCAAGGCTCCTTTTGTTGATAGCTGCTCACAGTACACTTTGAGCATTTAGTTACTTCATGCCTGTCATCAGTCCTTTAACACGGTTGCAGTGCTCGAAGTAGAGCCAGACATCAAGCTTTAACAGCATCACAGCATGTAGATTAAAACACCCAACTCTTTATTTTTACTGAAGAACAGACACCTGGCTCTTCGCCTACACAAAATCAGGAGTCCCTCTCACTGACTTATGCATGCACTTGGATCCTGGCTGTTCTTCCAAAACTTCTGCTGGCTCAAGAGAAACACAAGTTTGTCCAGCAGCTCTGGTGGTTTCTACACAGGTGAAGAGGGACTAGCATAGCTACATTTACACGATTCATGCTCATGAGGCTAAGTTAAAAAACTTCATTGTCTCTTTGGCTGCTTTAGGGCAAAAGGGTTAAACATCCATTTGTCTAGAGGTGACAAGAAGATGAGGGCAATCCTTCCCTTTGCATGGTGTAATTTCTCCTTTTCCCAAAGATCCTGTGGAAGATATTTACTGAGGATCAGCAAACTCAGAAGGAAAAGAAGTTGATCTACAAGAATAAGTTCTGCTTATGTAAGCTTTCTTATGCCACTTTCCCTAGTGCACCGCTCAAAAAGCTGGCAGGAATCAAATGAATCAGCATCTCATATCTCTGTCCAGAGATAGAACTCCCACAGAGATTCAAGGAAGAAAAGTCTATCTCCTCACTGGCCATGGATGTAATATCCTAGATGCAACACTTTGTTTATCTGCTCCCCACCGATAATGCCTCCACTGAGATAAGTGTTTGTATAGTGAGGACTCATTTTGTTTTTTCTGTGGATCAGCACAAGCAAAAGAGTTCCTGCCTTCCTACCAGCACAGAAACTTTGTAAGAGATGAGACTGAAATCCATAGTCTCATGAGTAGATTTTTAAGGCCTATAAATACAGGGTATTGCTGCAAATTACTTTATCATTATGTAAGGCAAAATCATGCTGCAGTGATGAAACAGAAGAAAAAAAATTGTTGAATTCTGTTGCTACCTCAGCACCAACCTAATGATTTCCCTCCTAAGAAATGCCAGCACAATAAATACAAGTTCACATGGAGCTTTGCAAAACCACTGGAAACAGAGGATACTGCAACTACTTGAGTACCTCAGCAAAATGTTAACATCTCCAATAGTGAAGCTAAATCCACAATTTTTTTTTCATGACGACCTAATAGATTTCCTCTCTTGTCTACTAATTAAATGTTACTCCAAAGGCCAATTGTGTAAAATTGAACATTGGTTTCAATTCTGATCTTTTCAAAATTGCCTCTGATTTGTCAAGTAAGGTCTCTTTGTCCTGCTGTTTTTCCGTTTCATTCTCAAATCAAAGGCAAGGCGATTTTTTTTCCCTATTGACTGATAAAAATTCACTGAAGCATGGTTGAATGGTACAAGCATGAAAAGATGTAACTTTAAAGATCCCATGTCTTAAAAATAGTGGAAATTAAATACTTCATATCTAAATTTGAACAGCGGCTCTCACCAGAAATTCATGCCTGAAGAAAATGACCTTCTCAATTTTAAGTGCATGGGCAGCTTCACACTGGGATAATGCAAATTAGAACATTTTCTTACTGGGATATGGTATGCTTTGGAGCAAATATAGCATAGAATATGGGCAACACATTAAGCCATTTTAGCCTTAGATATGAGATCAAGATATAAGTGCTACATGGTTTCTCTATTGTGGCTCGCTGTACATGCTGTACTTTAAAAAAATATTATTTAAATTAACCCCAAATTTTATTTTAATTTTCATGTATTTGTATCCATTACCTGACTATTTTATATTACTCCTTTCACCCTATTCATAGATTGCAAAAACTAAGTGAGAACTCCTGGCTATAAACCTCAGGAGACAGTCTAGCTAAGGCATTGTTAATTTGGGCATTATATACCTTGCAAATAAAAGTATAAATGTAATGTGTGGTAACAATATTTCAAAATACAACATATTATGAAGCTTAGTGATCCAAAGGGATTAAACAAATTCTGATTGGTGTTCTTAATGTATGAAAATCTTAATACTCCAATGCTAGCTTGGGCACTTACAATAGCATGCTTTAGTTTTGTAATGCATTAGCATGTGCACAATACCACATTGATCTATTAGGTCTATATATTCAGATTAACATATAATGCCAGATCATATTGTTATATTTGTTGCCATTGTTTCTTTTAAGAATTTGTATTGTGTACAATCTGTTCTGTTACTACAGTTGTTCAGCATAAAAAGAAGCCCTTTCTTGCCTCATAATAAAAAAGAAATATTTCTGAGAGTCTGAGATGGGCATTGGTACAGTCCATTTCAGAATAGGAACAAACTAATTTTCTATGAATGAGCAGAAGGATCCTCTCCATAAGGATAATGACAACAGACTACCAGCCTTATTCCTCATGTGTAAAATATTAGCAATGAAAAGTTTATGGGAAGATTCAGAACAACTGAGTTTTTGATCTCTCCTTAAAGTAGAAATAAGGAAAAGTATTCTCCATATTATAGCCAGAATTTTAACTTTTGAATAGCTGATCACTACCATTTTGTACACATCTTCCCTTGGTCATGGTAACACTATCAGAATAATGTTTTCTGAGTTAATGGTAAGGTGAAATATTCCCATAATTTCTATGAACTATAGTTACTTCACAGCTTTATTGCCTGATTCTCGCTGCATATGAATTAATAAATGAAATCAATAGAAGACATATTTGTAAACAATATTTCAGCTTAAAAGATGGATCTTTTGCCACAGTTTCAGGTCAATGATGTAAAACTTACAGTGTGATTGCTGCTGCATAGTAAGATCTAAAGAAAAAGAGCAGTTTTGATTAGTGTGCAGAACTAATTTTTCAGCATTATCCTGTCTTCAGAAGGAAAACATGGAGAAAATAATTTGTTTTAATGAAAAGAAGCATTTTTATCATGTAGTATAATTATCTGTAGATAAACTTCAGATTCAGAAGAGTATTGTTTCCAGCCCATAGAAAGATTAATGACAAATTAGTTTCTTTTTGGTGCTTCCCTGTCCAATATCATTATGTACTAATCAATCACATGCCAGCTTCTTGATTTACTTCATATAAAAATTAAAAAGAAATATATTCCTCACCCTGTACAAGGAAATAATGATTTTCTATATCTTTTACCAAACTGCAACATGGTAGACTTTTCAGGGGAAAAATTTGTTCATTCAGAATCTGAAATATCCTGGAAGTTGCCATCTGTAAAGAAATGTGAATCATATGGGTTCTGCTGATCATTTTCTGCTGCTTTTGAAAAGTTTCTTAACTGTTACACCAAGGGCCTTAGGCATTGCAGGGAAAGTCAGTAAGTCTCCTGTTATTGAGTTTATTTTTTTTTCTAAGCTTATAAAATAACAGATCCACAAACAGCTGTTTGCAAGCCTGTCCTTAGTGAAAAAAAAAAACCAGACAAACCAACAAACCAAACCAAAAGTCAAAACCCAAACCAAAGAAAACGAAACACAGCAAAAATTGTTATAGCCTAGGCGTTAGTTTTTTATTTTATGAGGTGCCAAAGCTAAGAAAGTAATTAATGTCATTTTGAAATAGATTCATAGGAAAAGATAATCAGACTTCAAATTAAGCTTCAGTATATTATTTTATCATCTCCATGGTGCATAGCTAAGATCCACAATGTGGCCCACAGAGTCACTTAATTAGGGTAGGAGGGCATCATAAGAAAGTTGATCTACTTGAGAATGCTCTTTTTTGGAACATGTAAATTGATTTTCCATTTATCAACAAGGAACTACATTAATTTCTGCACAGGTTAGAACAGAAAAGTTAGTGTGTATTTCTATGATGATGGATGACACGAAAGGTGAGGCTACAAAGCATTGAGAGTAATGTTAAAACTTTCAAGCTCTTAACATTGATCATTTAGGGTTAAAAAGTCTGGAAATCAGGGAGGAGGGACATTTTTCCTTTGGAGACAGAGAAAGGCAGACAAAGCTTAGTAGAAGTAAAACAACAGAGATATAACTAGTTCTATTTCTTGCTAGGGATGCACACATGCAAACTTCTCTACTCCCAGATTGTCCATGGTCGTTTTGTATGCTGAACGTGCAAGATCCCTGTCATCAGTGCACCTAGGGGCACTGTCAAACCCAATCTCACATGACCCTGGTACTGCTGAAGCCTGTTATTTGCAAGGGTTTTGTCAGCATTAAGGGCCTCCAATGATTTGGCTTTGCTCTGTCTTTACTACTTTGTGTTAGTACAGATACATCATAGCACATAACGTTTATACTGCAGTACAGTATGCACACTATACTAACCAACATTAAGCCTCTCCTTTTACTGTTGCCACTAATCGAGTCAATAAATAATTGGATGGGCCGTTTACAAGGATAAGTATCCTCTCTAGGCCTTAGAGTGCCTACGCAGCTGGAAAAGCAGCTCAGTTAAAAAATCAGGTCCCTCTATTTTCGTAGAGTAGAAACATTCCTCTCCTCATTTTGAGGATACATGTAGTGAAGAAATGAAAAGTTCGCTACTCGTTAAGAAATCATTGAGCTCTGGGGTGTCTTTTGGAAACCAGACTAAGTAATTTAAAGGATTCTCACTTTGTGCAGTAAAGATTAAAATAACTGGTATGTGTGGTTGCAGGAGTTTGAAAGATCCTGGGGAGGGATATGAAGGGGAAAGATTTCTTTCAAACCTACTAGTGATTTTGAAGGCCAAAACTAAGCATGGGTCTGAGCCACTGCAAAATTAGTGAGACACTTGATTTCAAAGTGAGAGGGAGTTTCTATTATGGGTAACGCTTTTACCTCTAAACCTGTGAGAAGGGGGTGAAAGCAAATGAACCCATGGCAGATCATGTGCTGCACTGGGAGAACCCTTGCAGGGAGAGGAATCGAGGACTGCCCATGCTACCTGAGCAACCAGGTCAAACATGTCCCTGGTAATGAAGATCTATCCATTACCATAACATGCAGGCTAGCACTATAGATCACTTTCATGGTCTCTGAAGAAGCTGAGCAGTTATCAGTAACATTCAGAAATCCACTGGAAAGTCATTCATTTCACTTTATGGTCCTAATTAGCCGTTTGTATAGTTCTATAATTAAATATGTTCCTTTCTCATCAAGTTTTTCACTTTAGTAATGATACCACTGTGCCACAAACAGGCCCCATGCTGTTTGGTTTGGGACTTATTCATAGCATTTAATTGGTCACCCAGTGGTTAGCCAATAACCCCTTCTATGGGAAGCAACACTCTGAATGCTGTTAATGGGCTAGAGGCGCAGTGATTGCCTCCTGGTACCCAGCAGTACTGGGAATAAAGCAATTTCCTCCACTGTGTTGTGTGCCCAATAGCTAATCCTCTCCACTCCTGAAATGCACACTATTTGGTTATAAGTATTTGTACTGGCTTACTTACCGCTGGGTTGTTAATAGGCAGTGATTCTTCAATGCTCCTTCAGTGAAGTTACAGTCTGCTTGCTGACTGCTAATTAAAACAAGTTTGCACTCTAAGACTGCAACTAAAAGGTAGCAAGGTCATGTTATTTAATGCAACAGTCTTTTATTTAACAATGTTTAGACAGTATTTATATCTGCACATTTTACAGACAGACACGGCTATTATTGATCATGTCAATATAGTTAAAATGAGCCACAGACTAATCTTTCTTTGGAGTATGATCACTAGGTTCTCCCTGTTTCTAGGACTGCACAGTTAAAAAAGCAATGTGTGCATGCAGATGTCTCCTCCAGTCTATTTCTCAGCTTAAAGAAAAAATTAAAAAAATAGGAACAGATGAGCTAACAATGTTCTAAAAGGACTCAATCTGCCAGGAGTCTTTATAGAAATCAAAGAATATATTAATGAGCATTGGAATAATTTTAAACCAGGCAAGGTTATGAGAGCAAAGTGGTTGTTACTTGCAGAAAAAAATTTTATTTATTACTCTGTACTTGCATGCTACTTATTTAAAATCCAGTTTGAATAAGAACCCTATCGGCAGGGTTTCTGAATGCAATATTCATCTATTGCGTGTGACTATTCCTTTCTTTCTGCTTGTCTCAAGCAGAAGACAAGGTCTCTCCAGCAGAAATAACTGTGTTCTGTTTACTTTTACTTTCTACTTTATTAACAGGAATGCAGCAGAATAATCTGTAGCCATATTGTTACCGAAATTAATACCTGAGACAGCAGTAAGAAGGTATGCATTTTTAAAAACTTGCTTAACCATCTTTCACTTCTCCATATATTATAATAGAAGTTTGCTTATCTAGTGTCTCTAGCACAAGGTAGGACACTGCAACTTCAACAAAGCTCTATCACAATGTATACTTAATCAGAAAGATTTTGCGGATTATTTTTTTTAATAAAATAATATATAGACCTGCACCTTGGAAATGGGTTCAGAATTTATGAAAAGCTCACTCTTAGGTAACAAATAGTGTTCATTGCCCTTACCCTTTACTTTTAATATGCATATTCCCTGCCAGTCTAAATAAGAATGCTTTCTCAAGTTTACATCAATAGTGAATATACTCAGAGAATTATATGTCCCCTAGCCACTCCCTGTTACTCCATAGGAAACAAAATTAAAGCAATTTTGTTTCTGCAGTGTTGCCTTTTCTTAATAGCAGCCTTTATCTTTTAGCATTGATAGGCAGCATACTTCTCAACTACAAATCGATTTTAGAGTTCTGAAGGAATTCAAGCAACCTTGCTTCATCTTCCTGACCTGTGAAATTTAACTAATACTTACTTAATCAATACAGAAAAATAGGTGACTGAATCACTGGTATACTCAATATCCACAATTCTTGTTTCTCTTTCAAGTTTCACTTGCCTGCATGTGCTTTTTCTTCACCCTCTTCATTTGTTTCTGTTTTACAGAACAATAAAAGCTCATTACACTCAAACTCAGACAAAGCACATATTCTATACCTTTTAAGGCACAAAGGAACACTCCCAGGCTTTTGAGGAAGGCTGATAGGCAGGAACTGTGCAATGAATTGATTAGCTTATGTTTTGTGTATGAGGGGATATTTTGTACTTATCTCTCCTACTCTGATTTGGAAAACAGTTGTGCATGAAAGTAAGTTTGCACATGATGAATCCTGGCCAGTAAAAATGTTCACATAAGAGGTGTTTGTACAAGTTTTACTTTAATTTTGATAGGCTGGTTGTACTATAAAAAGAGTTTGGATAAGCATCTTTAAATATTTATTTGAATAAAAAATACTTTTACAATGGACTTTACAAGATACTGTAGATAAAATAATTTAAGATTTTTATAGCACATTCTCTTTGTAATTTGTGTAGCATTCACCAGATCCAGCTGTGTATCATGCAAGCATCCCTTTGTGCATTTTATGCATGTACATGAAAGTTAATATATTCTTCAAAGTGTACAGCCCTATTACGCCTTGTACTTTAAACAGAAAACTTGAGGTGAGGGAGAAAAAGAGAGGGAAAGGATGCTCTTTGCCTCAAGTTTACCTATCCACTAGTCCAGACTTCCTAATAAATAACCTGCCCGTTAAACTTTCTTACATCAGTTCTCCTCCCAGCACTCACAATTCCTCATCTGAAGATTTGGAAGATTTGTTTAATTATAAAAGGTGGTATTTCCAATTAATATCTTTGATTGCATTCCCTCTTCCTCCCCACGCCCCCTGACCCTGGATCTGTAGAGCATCTGTCACCTCAGGTTGTATGTGCACCCTTTACCCCCCCTCACAGAAAAAAAAAAAGTATTACTTGGTGCATAAAAGTATTATTAATTTGTTAAGAGAGTCAATGACAATTTTTTTATTGGATTCCTTAAGTCTTGAATCAGATTAATACAAAATAAGACCAGCCACAGCTTGAGTGTCTGAAAAAAGTGCCATATTGTTCTAGTTGTTTGATCTATGGACACTGAGGCTCAGAGAGATTAATTTAATTTGCTATCACCTTGCAGGAGTCTATTCTGAGCCTAAAATGGAAGCTGTGTTGTGGTTCAGCCTTAGTTGGCAACTAAACACCACGCAGCCACTAGCTCACTTCCCCCACCCCTGTGGGATGGGGAAGAGAATTGGAAGAGCAAAAGCACAAAAAAGAAAAAACTTGTGGGTTGAGATAAGAGCAGTTTAATAATTGCTATAAAATAATAATTACTATAATAATGATTATAATAATAATAACCATAAAGATAGTATAATGAAATAGAAAAGGAAAAAAGGGAAAAAACCAGAAACACAAACGAAACAACTGCTCACCACCCGCCGACCAACGCTGCCTGTCCCTGAGGCGCAATTGCTGCCTCCCTCCCCCGGCCAGCTCCTCCCAGTTAACAGACTGGGCATGATGTTACATGATATGGAATATCCCTTTGGCCAGTTTGAATCTGCAATCTTGGCTGTGCCCCCTCCCCTCCCAGCTTCTTGTGCACCTGGCAGAGCATGGGAAGCTAGAAAAGTCCTTGACTAGTACAAGCGCTACCCAGCAACAACCAAAACATTGGTGTGTTATCAACATTGTTTTCATACTAAGTCCAAAGCACAGCGCTGTGCCAGCTGCAGTGAAGGAAATTAACTCTATCCCAGCTAAAACCATGACAAGCTGTAACTACTGAATCTCACACTGTACCCGACCCACCACGCAATGTTTAAGAATCATTATTTTTGTTTAACAATGCAGCTCTCTATTGTCTCTTAAATGTTACTATGCTAGGCATTAGTGTCTGCCGTAATTAGATTTTTTGTTTTTGTGACCAGCAGATGAACATGTTAAAGCCCATTCTCTATTTCAAGTAAGCAGAAGAAAGGTGAAACCCCTTTTAAAATTTAACTAAAACAACAGGTGCACTGCACAGATGTGGACTTATATTCACAGAATATTAGAGAGGTACCATGGAAGTAAATGCTTCTGAACCGCTTTTGCCTGAGCCAGCCCCAGTAGCCAAAGCACTGAATGCAGGCACCAGACCTGTGATTGCTGGAAGGTTTAGTGAACATGACTGTGCTCTCAGTATGACTTCATACAGTCACATAGCACTGCATCCTGACAACTCACCAGCTTGAATGTTCCTGCACAGTAGTTTCCTGTTTGATGTAAGGATTTTCTGTTGTCTACAGTTGCATGGTGGGACAGCGGGCAAACTCTGTATGCAGGACAGACTGTGTGTTAGCATCTAAGTGTGTTCAGAGACATCTGAAACCAAAAGATAACTGCATCTGTCCATGGCAGCAAGCAGGAGGAAAGTGCATCTTGTTTTGTAGAAAAGAAACATACTAAAAAGGCAGGTTTGGAGATTTGCTTGCCAGAAAACTGCCTGCCATTGTTTATTTCTACTTTGTTCAAACAAGCAGGACAGAGTGCAATCTGTAAACAAACTCAACTACACCAAGGAATATTCCAGGCTCGTATAATCAATTTGCTGTTCTAATGCGAACAGAGCCCCAATATTGGCTGTGTGGGCTAAAGGAGAAATGATGTTATTATCACCTGGTTGGAAGAGTTAATCTACTCTGCCATGCATCATGATTTAATTATTCCTAATTGATCCTTAATAGGTGGATGTCAAGTCTGGTCTTGCTCAGCTTCAATTATACCGATTTTGTAACCTCACTTTGTAGTGGAGCTTGGCAAATATCTGATGATTTCTGCCTTCCTTTTTTTTCTGTTTGAGCACTTCTAGATTAAATGCTACTTGAAACTTCCATGCATTATAGCACCAAAGAGAAAGAGAATGAAGATTTTACAACAGATATTCTTTGTAGCTCATTTGTGACCATTTCCAGTTTATACAGTATTGAAACAGTGTCAATTTTCTTCTGTCGTAGGTGCTATTTATGTTCTAAGAGAGGATGGGTGAAAAACCATCAGATTTTAAAGTCAAACCCATTTGTGAGTTAAACATTGTTTTTCATTTTCACTTGCTGGATAAAGCATGTAGATAACCTTAAAAGAAAGAAAGACAAATATGTTCTTTTATGATGTAAGAAAATACCCCTGAGATTAATTGTTCGTGTTGCCTCATTTTTGACATTTTTGTCTACATTCTAAATAAATTAATAGTTCAAAACATGCTTAGACTGGCTAGCCTTGTGATTACTAGAAGATTAGTAAAATAATATCCCAAGAGATTTATATAGACCGATTAGGCAGAAAGAGAGTTTTTAATCAAAGCAGTTTTCTCAATTTTTTTCCTTCCTCAATATGCTTTCTTTAGCACCAGTTCAACCTCAACGGTTAATTAGCACTTTTTTTTTTTTTTAAATTTTGTATTAAGCATTCAACACTGCTGAAAATATGCTACATTATGGCATCAAAATTAACGATCTGTTCTAAAACATCAGTAACATCTCAGGTACTGGCAGAGACAAAACCAGTGATTGAACTTCATGGGGCACATGTTCATAGGGAAGCTACATCAGATTAGGTGTACAGTAACATTTCTTATTAACCAGAGAGCTACATCAATAGGCCAGATCATCACCAATAAAACATAAAGTAAAAGTATGTCTTTTCCCTATCCTTTGAAAATGTGGAGCCACAAGAGCAAAAAGTATGAAATGTTGAATAGTTGACTTAAAAAATTTAAATAATTCTTAAAGAATGTAAATTAGAACATAACTACAAAATGAATGTGGAAGCAGCATGTATAGAATTTGAGTAAATACAGTTACTTACATTCTCTAAGTATTAGTTTTTCAAAGAGGAAAATTTATCTCTTCCTTTTTGGAACAATTTGGGTTACACTTTATAAAGATTAACTTAGCAAAATTTTATAGCAGGTATCATATTGTGCTGGTAGGTAATATTAAGTACATAGTAAGCCAGTTATCTGATAAATAGATATTCAGAAAGTTCTTTTTTTTTTTTTTTTTATAATGTCCCAGTAAAAGTTCTTGCCATTTGTCAGCTTGTCAAACAAATGTATCACTAAAACACAACAAAACAAAAAATATTGCTCCTAACAAAAGTGCTAATATGGCTCTGAATATTTTTACACACAGACACCTGTTGAACTTGCTGTAAGAGTGTATTTTTTGTAACATATAATGCACTTCCTCTGTTACACAAATACCAAACAGCTTTGATACCTCTGTTCCCTCTGCACACAGCCATCACAGCTTCATGTCTGATATGGTACATCATCCAACAAAACCTTAAATACAACCCTCCTCCACACAACCACAACCCATAATACAGAAGGCAGCTATATTTGTTGATCTATTACTTTCTGAATAGGCATTTCTGCCAGAATTATGGCTGTCATAGGAAAATGTCACAGTGGAAAAGATGTGCTCACTCTGCCCAGAGTGTTTGCTGTAAAGCATTAACCAAATGGACCACCAACTTTGGATGATATTCTCAAAATCTGATGAGGCAGAACTGCAGTGGTGCTTGATACCCTTTCTTCCATTGGGGCCTATAGAGGACTCAGAAAGCATTAAAGTGGACTGCACTTGCAAAGGTGTGCTCAGGTTGCTGAATCAGTGTGTCCAAAAGTGGTTTCAGGCAGCAGAATTCCCTTGGAGGCCCTGGCAAAGGCTAAACCTCTCTTTGTCTCCGCAGCAACTTGTCTTCTCTCAGATGATTTTGCCCAGAGCACACCAGGCCAAGCATGAGCAGAATCCTGCCATCAGATCCTCTTGTCCTCAGGCAAGTGAAATTGTCCTTTTGGCTTAAAGGGGGTGGGGTTCTACTTTGATGGAAATGTAACATGGACAAATGATGTATGGGATCCACTGGAAGCAGGAAATCCTACAAAATATTGAACGCTCACAGAGTGTAATCATTAAACCTGTGTTGGGGGGACACAGTATATGCATGCTCAGTTCAGCCATTTAAGTATTTCACTTAGTTATTTGCATATATTGACTCTAACAAGGTTTCAGTATTTCCAGACAAGTGACCTTCATCACTATTTATAGGAACTTCTATTGTTGCACTGCTGGAAGAGTCTATATTTGAAGGAACAGATCATACTTCACTGAAAAAGAAAAAGATTACTCAGCAGGCATCTCACTCAGGCCCACATGGACTAAAAAAAAACCAAAACGTTCCAGAGCTGAAATATTACAGCTTGTTTGCACCTGAAGGTACCAAAAAGTGATTTAGTGTTGGCAGGTTTACCCACAAAAATTCCATCTGAATGTTTTGTGGGAACTGTACCAGTGTTAGCCTGTCTCACTGGGGAATAATTTAACTGGCAATGCCACATAAAACACTGGCTGAAAAGCAGTGTAAAAGCAAGCTCTCCATTCTCTAAACATATCCATGTGAAACAGAGTTAGGAGGCAGGCAGCTGGCATGGAAGGATTTGCCATTAATAGAATATGAAGAGGCATGGCAGAAGAAATAGATTGACAGACGTTTATTTCTTTAATGCTCTCTCAAACAAATACACACCATATTTTTGAATTCCTCATTATTGTTGCTGTTTTTTCATAAAAATAGGAAAAGAGTAACAGAATGGGGAAAATTCTGCCCTACTTTACACTGAACCTCAAAGAAAGTCTGAAGCTTGTGCAAGGGGCTTGTAACCACTGCTTGCATGGAAGAATATCAAACCTGCGTCTTATCCACTCTCTTGTGCACCAAGCTGGGGGCTCATCCACTGCCCTCCAATGATGAAGCCTTTTGTAATGATACACATCAGTTAAATTAGGATCCTGAAAGATCCACGCCCACTGGCCAGATCCAAAGTCCTTTAAAATCACTTAATACATTCTGGCCACCACTGCTGTCTCCTGCAGCTTTTCTGTGTGTGGGGAAAGAGCATGGGCTAAAGAGTTGTGTTGGCAATCATCAGACTGCCTACCCCATCTGAATAACTTGGAGAAAGCAAACAGGCAAACGCCTAACTAAAAAGAAATAAATGAAAAAAAAAAAAAAGAAGCAAACATCAACAACAAAACCCAGAGGGAAACTTCCAGTTATTTCTAATAGAGAGATCCAGGCAAGTTGTTCTTAATACCAAGAGCAAATTATTCTCAGTATTAGAACCCATTCCAGAGTATTTGCAAAACCAGAGCAGCAGTTCATCTAATCCAGCATCCTCTTCCTAGTTCTGCTGGATATTGCAGAGGAAGTGCACAATTTCACAATTCATCTAATCATATAAATCTACACAACCGGGAATCTTCTTTTTCCCCATGCCCAGCTGGTAATCAGCATATGCCCTGAAGCATGAGGATTGGTTGGAGAGAAGATAAAAGCAGAAATAATAATGTAACTTATTTGAAGTATTGCTTTAGACTCTAATGGATCCCACCACAAATTAATTCTTCATCGTACAAATGCCCTGTGGTAATGCTCTGAACTATAGATGGATCAGCTGTGTCATGTACACCTAAATGGCTGGTGCAAAGGTGGTAGGTTTTAAAGGAAAGATTACTTACTATTCATATATAGAACACTGTTTGGGTACTGACGGAGAACAGTGGGAACATATCTTTGATGCCCAGAAAAGAAATGTATTCCTCCTTCTCAGCATTTTCACTGTCAATGCCACTGGCTAGCCCAAGCTTTGTGCCCTTATGCTTTATTCAGCTCACTAGTAAATTAATTCCTAAAACCAGAAAGGGAGTTAGAGTGCCTGGGGACAGTCAGGATGGTAAATAATCTCTATTTTTAACTGTGCTGTGTTCTTTAACAGTGCCAATGAAATGAGAGAAAGGAAGCTGCATGCCTTGTCCCATCATGAGACTGGCATTTGCAGGTCGGTAACCATTATGCTTACCTTTAGGCAGTCATTCTGCAGGACAATACTCAAGGTACCAGGCAAAGCAATAATCATAACACCAGCATTGGCTTCCACATCTGTTAGCTGTCTTTACATTTCAAACCCAGCAGAGCAGCCTGTGGGAAGTGGACTGACAGAAAGGTTTGGCCATTAGCAGACTCCTTTGTGTTGTTACCTCTTCTAGTATGTTTGAGAAAAGCTTTTTTTTTCTGCAAGGCTGAAAAAGATAGCCTGCAGCAGTAGCCTAGAGAAAGCAGGCATCACCAAGATAGGACAACAAGGATGAATGATGAATTACAGTGACACATTTGCGTTGATAGGATCTTATGAATGATGTAGAGAAAGGCAGTCAAGGGCAAGTCATTGCCTACCCGTTCAGTAGCCAGAGAGCATTTGTACTAGCTGAACGTCTGTGCTTGAATAGTGGAAGTCAAAGTGAGGGACATACATATTGAAAGCTATCCATTCTGATGTCTGCTTTCTATGCTGTCTCCCAAGCTAACAGGCTTCATAGAAATAGTAATCAGTAACTGACAATAATAGAACAGTGATGAAAAGGAGAATGCAGGTTGCATGAGATTATAGATTGTAATTTATTGCAGTTGAACAACAAAAAGATACCAGATGAGGAAAAATGGAGTTGAGTGTGTGGTTCATGTGACTAGATACAGATATCTTCCCTACATTTCATTCTAACTGTTAGATATGCTTGCCACCTTCTACTTGCTAATAATCTTTTTAAGCACAAAACCCCAAAACAAATAAGGCTGGATTGCATCATGCAGCTTCAGTCTCACTGGAGGTGAGGTTTAGTATGAGTTACTGTCAACTCAGGTCACTCAGAGATAGTTGCGACATTTGGCCCTGCATATTCTGGAGCACAAAGTTACTAAAGAAAAACTCAAAGCAAACACAGAATTGAAGTGAAATGATCTTTACTCTTATGCAGTTACCCAAAGCACTCAGGTCAATTGCTTTAGTTCAACTGCTAGTTTTACAGAAGGTGTGACTGGAGTTTAATTTAAAAGGATGTCTTTTCTGTTGAGCACTACTTCATAAAGATCACCTCATAGTGGACTTTTGCTCTACAGAAGATCAAAAGAGATTTTCTGCCTTAAACTTTTGGTCGATCACTTGGGAGAAACTGACTGCATCCCCTTTCCTGTTGGAAACATCAGATTCAGTTGCTATGTGAAACAGCAATCTCTTAAAACTTTCTGGGAAGGCACAGATGCCCACAAGTTTGCAATAAATGTCACACATTCTGGATCTGTTGGACTTACTGTGCATGCACAACTCAACAGCACATCACATAAACGGTAGAACTGATGTATTGTGGATGCACTGAATTTACTTTGCTGCACTGGATGTTCCTGTCCATAATTTCCTGAATGAAGATGAGAAGATTGAGGTGGGCAAGGGTGAAGGGGTTGCCAAAATGGATCTTTAAGTGATGTCAGTCCATTCTTTATGGATATGAATGTTAGTGGAACTGTGCAGCTGATGCTCTCCAATGTCCTTGATCAAGTTTACCCCAGTATAAAATTGTTATTGCTGGACAAACCCCCCCAAAAACCTAAAAACCTAGCACCAGAGACTGAATTCCTGAATTCTCTCTGCAGAAATTCAGTTTAAACTAAAAAGAAAAAAAAAAAGAAAAAAAGAAAAAAAAGAAAAAGTGTTTAACAATATAACAACATGACTGTTCACTAGCTGACTGATTTTTCAGTCCTGTATATTTTCATTTTGGATTTTATTCTAAGTGATTAAACCTCTCGTAATTGTAAACCAGACAGAAATACTGATTAAATTCCAATCCAGGTCTATATTTGACTTTATTTTTTGAATGCTATTGTGCACATTTCCTAGTGTTTGAATCACAGGAGGGAGAATATGTGCAATTCTGTAATGTTCATTTTCTCACAGATGTTAGCTGAAAAGAAAATAAAACATCTGTGGGGAAGAAGCAGAGAATGAGGCAGCTGGGAGAAAGAGCATATGTTACCTATACAGTTCTCTCCCTCATCTGATTTCTGATTCCCCTTTGGTATCTGTACTTCTGAGTTTAAGTAGGAAATTGAATTTTTTTTTTTCCCACTGCTTCTTTGTCATTCTGTCACAAGAAAGAGAAAGAAAGGCTTTCCAAAATGCACACCTTCCTTTTAAAATAAGATCAGTAAAACATCACCAGGAAACATGAAAATTTCTGGTAGTTTGCTGTGCTTGCTTTATTTGCCCTGATGTTTCTGCTTACAGCGAAAGTGTAACATACAAGCATCCCTGAAGATGACTGCTCCTCTGCACAGCTTTTTTTTTGCCTCACCAGATAATTCACATATGCACCACCATCTGAGACATTCTCAGATACCAAGAGAATATTTCTGTTCAAGTTTAAATCTAGTTTGGGAGAAACAAACTTATAAAACCTCACAAACATATTGTGAAGTTTTTCTTGTTATATTCAAGGAGCTCACTTAGGTTGCTTCCAACAGATAGTAATCTTTTTTCTCTCTCCAATTCAATAGACATCACAATTTATTGATATCTGTGTTCACATCTTAAGGTAACAACATTTGCAAAGATCTCCTCTTAGGATAGTGATTGCTCCTACTTGCACACATTATTTTTTGATGACACCTAGTAATCTTATTGTATTTCCTATGGATTTAAAAGTGCACTTGCTATACCTCTACAGCCTCATTTATTAGACTTAACCCTGAAAGTCAATTTTCTGAAAGACTTTGTGCAAGATGACAATCATGATGCTACTTGTTATCCTCCAAACTAACATGTTGGAAACATCTTTATCAAGCTATCTCAAGAAAAGGCTTTAAGCAAATGTATAAGGTACCTGAGATTCTAATTGGAGGCCCTTTTGCAATGAACTAGATGATAAAAATTAAGCTACATCCCAGTCTGATGTAGCAAGATAAGCAGGAGAGAAATCTAAGTTCTTTGCAAAACTCAGCTCAGAGCCTCCCACTCAAGTTTTATTGTTGGTGCTGATCTGGGAAAATAAAATAACCAAATATTCATGCATAATAATAAAGATTAGGGTTTTCTTAATAGCTCCTTAGGCCAAATGTCAGCTAAAAGCAAAGGCGTCACTAGAATCACACCTGATCTATACTTTAAGACCTGAGGGGAAGACAGGCTATGTTCTGACTTCATCCAGTCAGATAAGGAAAAGCTTGAAGGGGACTGTTCATTTACAGGCAGTAAAGATATTTATATGGATATTGGCTGTCAATGTAACTAGAAGCAAAGCTACAGCTGTTCTGCAATCAGAATATGGCCTTGCATTCAACTTCTAATTCCAATACCAAAATTTTCGTATGTTTTTCTTTGGTAGTGAAAAAGCCCAGGATTTGGTCTTAGTCTGCTTCTAATGCATCTGTTTTTTCCTTTAACATCTAATTGAAAATGAGGAATGTTTTCATAACATTTTCATAACATATTGTCAGTAAATTAGAAAGTGCGCCAAGAAGAATAACAGGTTAAAATATTTTTCCTTGGAGGTAAAATATTAGAATGGATAGCTGTGCTGTTTTAAAGAGAGTTCTACATTTAAAATGTGTTTTTAGGTATCCTATAATGAAGAGGATGATACATTTACCATACTGTTGGCTATAGCCTGCTTTACCTCCTGTACCCTTTAGAGATTGGTGCTTATGAATCATCTCTGAAGCACTTTCAGTCTGGTTTGGTGGTGCTGTGCCTAAAGTCATGTTTTTAAAAAATCAACCACAGTGGGGCATTAGTATAATAAAAGGAAAATTCTTCTTTTTCTAGAGTAATAACATTGGAAAGGAAGGCACAGATATTGCCTTAAAATAGCTAACAGTTGTGGATCCTTATGGACCTTAAGGCAGCTCCTTCTCCAAAAGATATGTGAGAACAAATACCCAAAATTCTACAGAAGGTTCTCTCAAGAGGAGGATTTAACTTATGTAAAAGTTGTGAACAAAAGGATACCCTTCTCTTTATATACATATATCAACTTTCGATTTCAATAATTTTTCCTGCACTACTTTGTAAAGGAATCACTTAGTGTATAACCCTGGCTGTTGCTTGTCTCTTTCCATAATTGGTACTTTATAGTTGTCAGCATTTATTATAGTACATCACCAGTGCAATGCATTCATGACCTGGAATAATGACCCTCTAACAGGATCAGGGGACATTTAAAGTTCCTCTTTTCATGTAGTTTGCAGTCTCTTATGAGCAGAACAATCAAAATTCATTGCCTAAAGGACCTTCTGTTGTTGGTCATTCAGACTCATTTGCAGTCATCACTGGTCTGGCCTAGCCTTAAGTGCTACAGAAACTATGAAGCACAAGTTGACCCTGGTCTTGTGTGTCACCTTGGCCTTTTGAGAAAGGAGTGCTAATGACAAAACTCCACTGCTGAAAACTATGTTTGCACAAAGTACCACCTTGCTGATATGAAGCACAACCATAATTGCTACATATTCACAATTTAATAACTAGCGTAACAGCTCCTACAATAAAGTCTCCCAGAAATGGCAAATATTCAGCACACTTACTCTCAGGCTAACAAAACATTGAAACCATTATTGTTAGCTTTAAAAAACATAGCTAGATATTTAGGGTGGTATGTAGTGAAGCTGAGTTCTCTGGGATATGCAGTAAAATATGCTTTCACAGTCTAAACCAGCAAATAAATCACATGTAAAGCCCTAAAGTCAAAAAGTCCAATGGCTAACTATAGTTCTGGAGTCTTCCATTTATTTTGTTTGCTTGCCAGTGTGCTGACAGATAAATTTTGTTCCACTGCATCACATGTGAACATATCTGTATTGGGTGTCGGTGCTCAGGTTTTGGGTGGGTGGGGGGTGTGCTGCAGGGATGGCTTCTGTAAGGAAAGGCCAGGAGCTGCCCTGTGCCAGACACAGCTGGTTCCAGACAGCTCCAATGGACACACCACAGGATACAGCTGACCACCTCAGCCAAGATGGTGATGAGTCCATAATAACAAATTTAAGACAGGGTAAAAAATGTTGCACAGCAGCTGTAAGAGAAGCCCTGCAGACACCAAGATCAGAGAAGAAGGGGAAGAGATGCTCCAGATGCCAGAGCAGAGATTCCCCTGAAACCGGTGGAGAAGACCATGATGGAACAGATTGTTCCCCTGCAGCCCATGGAGGACCATGTCAGAGCAGTTATCCACCCTGCAGACTGTGGAGCACCCTACAGCACAACAAGTGGACCTGCCCTAAAGGAAGCTGCACCCCATAGAAAGCCCACACAGGAGCAGTTTTTCAGGCAGGAGCCATGGCCTGTAGGGCACCTGCACTGGAGCAGGTTTGTCCTGAAGGAATGGAAAGGACTCATGTTGTAGCAGTTCTTGAAGAATTGCAACCTGTGGGAAGCACCCACACTGCAGCAGTTTATGAAAGACTGCAGGCTGTGGGAAGGACCCCATGTTGGAACAGTGGAAAACAGTAATGAAGAAGGAGCAGCAGAGAGGAACTATTATGGACTGACTGCTACCCCATTCTTCATCTCCCCTGCACTGTTTGGGGGCAGGGGGAGGTAGAAGAGTTGGGAATGAAGGACTGAAGTTGAGCCTAAGGTGGGGGGTAGGAAGAAGGTGGTTTTAGCTTTGTCTTTGTTTCTCACTATTCTACTCTACATTTAATTGACAATAAGTTAAATTGGTTTTCCCCAAGTCAAGTCTGTTGTGCTCCTGATGGTAATTGCTATATGATCTCCCTGTCTTTATCTTGAGCCACAAGCTTACTCACCTTATTTTCTCCCCTTGTCCTGTTAAAGAGATGGAGTGAGAGAGCAGCTGGGTGGATGTCTAGCAGTCATCAACAGTTAAATCACCACAATATCCTTTGCTTTCTAGGAACAAAAATGCTTGGCTAAGACCAAACAATATTTGTTTCCAGCAAGCATTGATATAGACACCCTCAACACCGTAGAAGTTTCCTCCAGATCCTCCATCTGAATTTACTCACTGAGATTACCATTAATGAGCAAAAGGGTTTGGTGTTTCTTCAAGTATTTTGTGTACAGGTTTTGCTGTTCTCTTTAATAGGACTACCTTATAGTCTCACTATTAAGCTACTATCCTCATATTACACTATTAACTTCCTTCAACTGCATTATAATGCTCAAGTGGCTTGAGCAGTTATAGATGAAGTTTTGTGGGAGGTATGTGTTTCCAAAGCCTTGCTTCATAGACCCAAAACAAAGTTTACATAAACAAAACACAAGGACCCAAATATTTTTCCAATTACGTCCAGAGTGACTAGATAAATGTAATACACACCCCCCCTCTTTTCCAAAAATACCAAGCTAAAAAAGAAGTCCTTCTCAGATAGCTCAGACAGAATACTCAAAACCTGCACTCACTTAGATTGCTCATAAACATAGTAAAATATAAAAAGACTCCTATTATAGCTGGACAGAGCAGTATATAAATGCCCATATGCACCATTTTCACTAATTCTACTGTCTTTTCCTAGAGGCAGAATGATCATCAATAGTTTACCATTTTCAACAGATATAACATTTCTATTTTCATCTAAAGTGGCTTCAGCAGGAAACTACTTGAGAAAAGTATGCGATCATCTGCAGAAGACATTTTTGCTGAGTAAACCCTATCCTTACAGGCAGAGGCCTACAGCAATTGGGAGAGGACAAGCGAACAAAATCACAAAACCTAGATCCTTTCCATACCATATAAAACATCCAAGTGGGAACTACAGCTCACACTTTGAAGATTAATGCTACAGTCCTGTTGGTAGATAAAATTAAGCTGTTGTCAGAGCTGCCAGCTTCATCAGGGACCTTAGCTGTGGCAATACTGATAACTGCCATGTCCAAAACCTCTGTGCCCACCACACATAGGAATTCTTATGCCTGGGAGATGTTGAACATTTTTAAAATAATGCTGCATGGGGAAGAGCTGCAGTGAAGGCATCTTTAGGAACTTGTTGCATGGGAAGCTGCATAAACCAAGAAGGAATGTAATATAAGGGGATGACTATGTCAGCCAGAGGGACGATTTCCTTTGGAAATGACAGAGAAATTCTAGGAAACTTACAAAGTCACTCAACAAACCAGTGAGAAGCAGGAGCATAGTGCTTATCTCTTTCATTGCCATATACAATTTTCCAGAAAGCATTGGTAATTATTTTGAAAAAAGCTGCCAAGTGGGCAAGTCATCTGTATTTTGTAACCTACTGTAGTGTAGTTTGCAGGTGGTTTGCTCATAGATAGAACTTCTCCCTCCCTGCCCTTTACCAAAGCTTGTTTGTAACATAATATCTGTAGTTTGAGAATACTCTAAACAAACAAAATACTAACCACTACTTTCTTTTGCTAATTTGAAAACTATCTTGAACACAGAGAAAATGTGCAAAATGTTTACTATGGAAAGCATCCAAATTCTTATTTCCTGAAATATATGTTGACTAAAAGATGTGTTTCCATTGTACTTCTCCTCTTACATTCTGAATATTTTCATTCTCTGCTGTAAAAAAATCCCTATTATAAACTAAATGAAACTGTTAAAAATCGAATAAAGGATGTGAATGTGAAAAGCCAACAGGGGTTTACCAAAGGCAAATCATGCCAGCCTACAACACCTTCTATAATAAAATATAATTTTCTGTTGATACAGGGAGAGAAGACGATGTGAAATGGGTAGGAAATTGTCTCACAGGCTGCACTCAGAGCGTGGTGATCAATGTTTTTACTCAGGCTGGCAGCCTGTCACATGTGGTGTCCCAGTAATTAATACTTGGACTGAAAGCACCCTCACCAAGTTTGCTGATGACACTGAACTGGGTGGGGAGGTGAACACATCAGAAGGGAGAGCCATCTTTCAGAGAAGCTTGGACAGGGTGGAACAGTGGGCTAGCAAGAACTGTGTGAAGTTAAACAAAGACAAGTGTAAAGTCCTGCATCTGGGATGACATAACTAAAGACCCCAGCACAGGCTATGATCTACAGGACTGGGTAGCAGCCTTGCTGAGAGGAACCTGGGGGTCCTGGTGGACAACAAGCTGAATGCAAGTCAGCAGTGTGCTGCTGCAGCAACCAAGGTGAACTGGATCCTTAGATGCATCCTCAGGGGCATTACTAGCAGAGATGGAGCTGTCACTATCACAATCTACTTAACGCTTGTCAGGATGCATGTGGGGTACTGTGTCCATTTCTGGGCCCTACCATTCAAAGAAAGTTATGGACACACTGGAGGGGGTCAAAGGAAGAGCAGGAAAGTGAACAAAGGGCTGGAGACCCTAACCTATGGGGAAAGGCTGAAGGAGTTAGGTCTCTTCTGCCTGGAGAAAAGAATGCTCAGGAGGGACCTCATCATGGTATTCTGGTAATTAAAGGGCAGTTACAAAGAGGATGGAGGCTCTATCTTCACAAGGAGACACATGGGGAAGGCAAAGGGTAATGGGTACATCTTGCACAAGGAGAGGTTTCATCTCGATATAAGAAATAGATTTTTTATACTGAGAACAATCAGTGATCTTTTGAGGTCCCTTCCAACCTGGGTTGTTCTTTGGTTCTATGATTTCATAAAACCTGTCTCAAAAAGTATAAATATTTTTCATATTCACAACTTCTTCATGAAAAACAAACTTTTTCCTATCTTCAATCACACTTTGAATAGAAAAAGACCCCAAACACTGATAAAATGACCAATTATAGGAAACTTTTTGATGTTATTCACAATAAGAATGTGCTTTTTAAATAACGTGGCCAAAATGTCCCTTCTAAAGCAATGAAAAGACTGTCCTGCCTTCCTAAACAAATTATTTATTTCACTGTATATCAATGACCAAAGTTTAATGACTAACTGGAAAGAGAAAAAGTGAAATATTCATGTGTATTTTTGGAGAGAAGCAATATTAATTAGGAATCAAAAAATACTTTTGCATAGCCAAATTGGCAGTCAAGTCCCAGATACTGCACACCTGCTGGCCCCAGTTAAAATACATACACATATTTAAATGATGCATGGACTCAAATATATTTACCACCCCCATCTCATCCATAGAAATTGGTGTGCAGCTAGATTTTGCTGACACATATTATAATCCTACATTCTCGCATTTCAGAAAAATAAAAAGTACTTTTCCACAAGCAAGTTCTGTTTCCTGCTCCAGCTCCCCAAATGTCTATGATCTTATTTAGCTGTCTGATCTTCCTGCTTAACATAGTTCTTTTACTCAAAATATCTTTTGTGGCAGGAGGAGGGCCTCTAGGGAAAAATATTGATTATTAGTAATTCATTATTTGTTTATGTGAAGATTTAAATAACTGGAAGGAGGAATAATTTCCAATAATTTTTCATAAACTGCTGAAAAACTATTAGTGTATTGAAGGTATTAGCTATCATTCTTAATTTGAAAACTACAGCATTCTAAAAAAAAAAACAAAAGGAAGGCATTGTCATGCTTTTTACTGATGATATTTAAGCAAAATAAGAGTAGAACTAATAAAATAAGAATGCTCAGATTCTATCAAATTAAGTAAAATATTTATTTTCTGGTGTCTGCTTTCAGCCTGGGAATAACCATCATTTTACTTAACATGATTACACTACCACTTCACTCTGTGTTCTGGAGTGCAGGTTTTCAAGATTTATAGCTATCCAATTAGAGAGATATGCAGAACTCTTTGAAATGAACTCAGCATTTAAAAAGAAAAAAAATTACTCCAAGTAATGCAAAAAGGTCTTGCAAACACATTTCTATTTTTTTCCCCTCTGAAATCACATCTATAACTCAGATAAAATTCTGCTGAGCTAAAGTTATAACAGCATTTTAGTTGTTTTCTTTTTTCACTCTGTGTGTTTTGTTTTGTTGGTTTTTTTTAAAGCTTTGATACTACTACATACAATAACAGAGAGATGGAAGCCAATGAGAAGACACGTTATTTCTGCTAACAGGTAAGCAATCTTGGGTAAGCCAATCCCTGTATTTCCCAGGAACAGAGGAAATTAATATTTTCCTCTGAAATATAATTTTGACTGTAAAATTTAAGATAGGCAGAGAATGGTAACAGCAGCTTTCTCTTTTTACCTGCCTACTGCACACAGGACGAGAAAGAAACATCAAAAGTCTTCAGGAACATAAGGGCATATTAAATTCTGAAACGGAGGACTCTGTTTTTGTTATAAGTGCCCAAGAAACATCCACAGTTCAGCATTTTCCCATTAAGAGAGAGGAAGTCATGCTAACTTAAAAAAGATATATAAGGGAGCCAACAAGGAAGCCTTGTAAGTTCTCCCTACAGTATTGCCTGCTTTACTTTTCAGACTTAGCCCTAAATTAAGAGAGTTGCTTAAGTTAGCTTAGAGTGCTGCTACTGTTTTTTTCTGACAGCACAAGCAAGACTTCTTATTTATTTTTGACAGTTTGTGTTTCTGCTGAAATTGATTGGAATTATGTGGGACAAGAGAGGGTTTTGCTAGGAAGAAAGACTTGCCTCTAATTCATAAAGCATGCTCTGAATTGTGAAAGTAGCAAGATTTCAGGTTTTCTTTAATAATAGGTGGAACTAGGCAACCTGAACAACACAGTATGTACCAGCTCCACTTGCAATAAAATAATCAGATTTTATATGAGCATACCCAATTAAGGATTTCAAACACTCTACCAAGTTAGGATAATTAACAGAACCTAGGGATGAAAAAATGCTGCAGAAATGCTTTGTGAAGTAGAAAGACAACCCTAGCAGTAACAGTAATATAGATAGAACTGAAGTCTCCTAGCTACAACTATGACTGCTATTATCTCTGATCAAGGTTAGGCAGTAACAGAGAAAGAATTACTCTGCTTTTGCATGGTAGTTCTAAGTTCATGTTACTTGGCAATTAACAAAAACTCTGTTTTGCACTGAGAAGCCACTTCCATGTAGTTTTAATTCTTTACGGTAAGGGTTGTATCAGTGCCTTAATAGATCTCGATGAATTTAGTGCTAGCATTTGCAGTTGTTTTGAAACCTAACAGCATTTACTATCTGATAAAACAATTCAGTATTTCATGCTAGACAGATACATGTACACAAATATGAGAAAAAAATTCTTCAAATTCCACTCTCAAACCAGCCTGCACAGTTTCCCCAGCTTCACTCCAGTTACATTTACAAAACTGGGTATGAAGACCTATAAAAAATAACAGGGAGGTGATAAAAAAGACATGAAGATATGCTGAAATCTTGCCGTAAAAAAAAAAAAAAGCAGTGACACTTACAAGCCTATCATTTGCAACATCACCTTGTCTTCACTGAAGTATACACAACTTAAAAGAACACTGTTTCCATGTGCAAAAACAGGTGCAAGTCTGTTTGATTTTACTGTCTTCACAGTTTCAGTGTATCTCAGAGATATTATTCAAGGCAATCCAATATCTGTGTTTAGATTCCTTTTGATAATGTTGATGTGTTAATCTTTATAAAGCCAGGAATAGAATCACTTAGATTATATACTGAACACCAATTCACTGGATGTTATGTTGTGTTTTTGCTACTGGAGACTTAAGGTACCTTTGTAAAAGGAAATCTATATGTGGATTGAACAGGCAATAGCTGACTGAATGGAGAGTACATGTTCTTTTGTCTTCATATGTTCATTAAAACAATCCTTAATTAGATGCCTTCCAGAGCTCCACAATCTTCATAAACATATACAGATAGCTTGAGCTGTACAAACTGTTTCATGCTAGCAGAGTTTAATATTTAAATGATTTTCCTAGTGATATATTTTTCACAGCTGTATAAAAGATAAAATAATTCAACTACTTCTATTTTTTCTGAGTAGTTAGATCTTAAAGAATTATTAACTCTAAGTACATTGTATATCTCTGCTTTAGTTGCTACCTTTAAAAAACAGATGTTTTTTATAGTCAACATACATTTCCATAGCAAAAGTAGTCTTAAAACTAATTATGAATACTATTAATTTCCAGCAATTTGTATTTCTTTAAATAAAATTAAAATCAGCCTAGTTGTATCTTGTTCTGCCACTAAAGACAGCACCTGAACACTCAGTGGTGCATCCTAATTAAGTCAAGGTACTCGGTAAAGCTATTCAGAACAAGGTAAATTAGGTGCCATAGTTTTTGTTTGTTACAGATTCATGAACCCTCTGAAAACTTATTTCCCCTTCTAATGAGCTAATGAACTTTGGCTTATCATAAATATTAAACTGCATCTGCTTTATTTTGAATTATTTCCATTTTCACCAAAGACAGTTTAGGACCAGAGCTTATCTTTTTTTCTTCTTTGGGAAAGTATGGAATGCCTGATGATTTAGTTAGAAATTATTTCTTGACTTAACATCACTTCAAACTGAGGTATGTGGCTTTAGCAACAAGTTACTGTGGAACAAATTTCAGAGGGGAAAGAAGAAAGGAGACAGGATAAATGACAAGACTAAGAGACCAAGTACTTTATACAGGTAGCTTAGAAAAAAAAGCAATTAGGCTCCTAAATGTACAATTGCCTCCTCAAGTTCTTGAATTTGCTGTTTGCTGAATGAACTGTACTGGTATAAAGAGATTTAGTTAGGTGTTCAGAGGTCTCAATGCACAGAGGTATTTACAAAGAACACTGCAAGGTTAGGCTGAGAAAATGTTGGCAATACATCTATCTGTACAAAGAAATGTCCATTAACATCTGCTAACCTTGCTTCAGATTCTGGATGATTATTCTTTTTTTCCCCTTTTTTATAAATTGTGATTCTGAGAAGAAGCTATGCCAACTGAAAACCCAAGACCACATTTGGATAGCTTAATCAACTAGTCATTAACAAATCTTCCCAAAGTGATTAATGACAGGCTCAATTTAATTGGTAAATAAGTACTAGAAGAGATCATTAGTGCCTTGTAACAAGATTTCCATTCCTATGGAAGCTAACTGAGAGCTTATGTTGTATATACAAATATATACGTCATCTTTGACCATACTGGCACTCATGAAATGTTATTATTGTAATGTTTTTCTTCTACCTCATTGCTTTGTGGTCTCCGATTCCCTCTCTTGGACTTGTTTTCTACTTAACAGGGAGCCCCAGGCCCCCCTTAGCCTGCTGGCATCCTTGATGTGAGCCTGGTGCTTCACAGCCCAAATCTACTACTGAAGGATCTTAGTTTAGGTTGAGGGTTAATAGCAGAGTGACTTCAAGGTAGACATTAAACACTAAACATAAATAGCTTCAGGTTCCCAATGCAATAGATTACTATAGATGTACAGATAACCTCAGAAGTCGGAAGATTCTGGAAATAAGGCAACTTTTTATAGTCTGAACTAGCTTTTTCAAAGTAGAAATACAGATTCTCAATAAATGTTCCACAGAGTGTTGGTTATAAAATGCACTGACCTCTGTGCCAGCAAGGGCATGTCCTGTGTCTTGGAGATCCACAGGTCCTGAAGAAACCCTTGCTTTAACAGAGGCCCAGTGACTGAACTGAGGACTGTGAACACTGAGTTACCAGGTTCTTAAGCTAGATTTGGCTGGCTGGGATGCTCCTGATGTACAGTAATTGCAGACCAGATGTAAACATGGATTTGTGGTTTGCACTTTTCACACTTTCTGGGGAATTTTTCTCATGAAGTACCCACATGTACACATAGTCCCAGGGTCAGTCAGCCACATTTACAGACATATCCTATGGATTATATTAGTGACTCAGAATCACTCATTTTATTTGCTGTTAGTCACACTTTTGGATGCAGTCCTCTTGATCTTCACTTTCCAGAGATATGTCAAAAATTTTATATTAAATTGGAGTTTGTGGTCCTCACTTGAACACAAAACCAACCAACATATCAGCTAACAAACTAACGTATTAAACCAAACGGCTCTGTTTACAAGTCTATTATGTGGTGGCTTTAAATCTGTCTGTGGCTTATGTCCGTTTTGAGGTGGTTTTAAATCTGTTTTTAAACCAACTTAATCAAATTCTTTTCTGAGCAGTTTTATTTTGTCTCAAGAATATCTTAATTTGATTAAACTCAACCCTATGCCTAATCAAGATAAACTCCTAAAAGTTTTTACTAGAAAAAGCACTTTTAAATGGATATCTAAGGTATCAACATGGGGCTAATTCATGTAAAAACAGTTAAATTAAGTCTGCACAGACAAGGCTTAATATCAAATTAGGTTTTGTCCCTATATAATGCTAAGTAGGTATTTGTTTTAAAAGTCTGGTTTTATTTTTAGTTCTCAATTTTTATCTCTTGTCTCACTCTTTGAGCAAAATTTGAAGTATAGGGTAGCAACAAAGGTTTTCTATTAACAAAAAGACATTTCTGTAAGATATCAAAAAAGTTGCCTTTTTTTTAATAAGTTAAACAGGATCCAATACTTTATGAGCCTTCATGTGTGCTGGATATTTATCATCATCAAAGTATTTTTCAAAATCACCATAGGCAGTCAATTCTTTAAAGACTGAACCACCACCTGCTTTGATGTTAAATATTTTTCCCAGGGGTTTGGATCAACCCTGAAGTTATTACTGATATTTTACTGAGAAAAGTGCAGGCTGAAAACTGCCATATTCTGTTTATCAACCTGATTTCTGTTCATTCTCCTATCATGATCTCTGATTGTTGCTGTCATCCTGAAAATCTCTAAAATAGCAAGAAAGGGTGCTTTCTTCTTAGGCAATTTTACGAGCATGCTACAAACTAAGACAATCACAGATAAGAGGGCATGATTCTGCCACTATTGCTATTACTGGAGTGGGAAATTTCTTGAAAACAGAACACTGTTATATACAGACCAGGCTCAGAAAGAGAACCTGAAAGTGATAACTTTAAATGCCTGCAGGTTTCCCAGCTTAGTACAATATTACTCTTGAGAATTGTCTGGAGCTTTGTGTTTGCAAACACTCTCTAATTAGACTACCTAATCTTTTTTAATGTCAAGTTGCTTAGATATTAACAGTAAACCACTATTCATATGGAACGGCATCCTATTTATCTTACTTGCAAAAAGGATCTGAAGAGGATCAAAGAGAAATGAAGGCAGTGACCAAGCAAACATCCTTCTTCTAGCCTAGCAAATAATGAGATCTCCAACTTTGGAAAAGAAGTAGAAATACCAAATAACTTTCAGAGGAATGCAATTTCACCTCCTGACAATCTAGATTATGTTCAGAATCATCTTAACATTTTTCTGACTGCTTTATAAACCCTCACAACTTAGTCCTAAAAGTTCTGTGAGAAGCTGGAGCAGAATAAGTGTGTTTGGCAATGTGGTACTTATTCACACATACAGTGTATCAGATTCTCATTAAATTAATCTGGACAAAGTTAAAACGAGCTGCTGTGGCTTTCTCCGTTGCTCAGTGGTGAGGATGGTCACAGTAGGAAGTTATACTATAGAAGCAGAGAGGTTTTAAATATGCAAGTGAGGATACAATAACTGCTTTGAAACTTTGGTTGTTTAGAAGTTCCATTTCCCAGCTGGTTTTTAGGTAATTTCTGTATCTACATCTAGATCCAAAATGAAACCACAAATCCCAGGCATTATTTTTCTTCACATATGATTAAATATATGAGAGTAAAAGAAATATCAGGCAGAAGTAATTATGCAGGTGTTTGATCTACTGGCTTGAACCAGAAATGTCAGAAAAAAAAATATTGTGCCAACTAGAGATTACTCCCTCCTCTTGTCCACCTTGGGAATCATATAAGTGAGGCAATAATATTAGGATATACAAAAGCTTTTGTCTAGTTCTGGGGTGTTTTTACACTTAAAATAAAATCAACTAAAATTTCTGAGTGAGACAAAAAGTGATACATTTAGAATGACAAGTATTTTTATTATTTTATATATTTTTCCCAGCGTGGGGCCAGATGTAATAGCAAAATTGATTTGAATTTGCAAACAATTTAAAAAACAGTTCAGGAAACATGGTATTTAAAAACTTCTACCAACCTAGTTGACCATTTTGGTTGTCTGCATCTAAAAAATAATTTCTATGCATTGATCTCATATATAATGTAGTTAGACATCTAATTTGTGATTGCTTTGAAGTGTCTGAGCAGACCAACATGAGTGGATCATTGAAAATAGAATCCACAGCCAAAATTGTGACTGACTTGTCACCAAAATACTAGGGTTTTATATGCATTGAGTTGCCAAGGACATTTTGAGGTTCTGTTCCAAATCACATTAAGAAACTACATTTTGTATTGCATGTGTTGTTAAATTGTGCATTTTCATTCCTGTGTATTATCAGTACAGCATGCTTGATATCATCAGGAAAAGGCTGATTTAGGCATTCCTTAGCATGGTATTCAGCAAAACGTTTGCTACAGAAATAATCCATACATGAATTGCCAGATATTTAGCTTAACAGGGTACCATCAACTATTCCCTCTTGAATTCAGCAGATAAATGACTGCAACTTAAACTATAATTCTGCATTTAATACTTTCAGACTGGAAATTAGCTAGCCACATAACATATGTCTGCAATGTGTGATGTGTCAGAAAGATCAGAGCCAGCTCTAATGAGGCACAATCATCTTCACAGCCAAGCCCAACGTGGTGGGTAGTGCTCTTGCTCATGGGCCAGAATTAACATTTATGCATCAGGATGGGGGGACTGAGCAGGCTGAGGACCATGTGGAGGATGCTGCTGCACTACTCCCCTCTTTTTGGAATTAACTTTTATATCTTTACACAATGCTTCATGGTTTCTTGAAGAAAATGAGACCTTGGTGGAAGAAAAATTGACAAGACATTAGTTTAAAAAAAGTTTTTGACAGAGAAAGCTTTTCCAGTGATTTTCATTCTAAAAACCTGTTTTTGTTCAGTTTGAAATATTTTGCAGTCTAATATAAAATAATTATTGGAATGGGAGGAGCTCTGGCGCAATCATCCACTACTGAATATCTGTGGAGATGATACGTCTAGAGTGGCCAGAAGTGAAGAGCAAGTCCAACATAGCTGAGCACAAATCTTGGGTTTTACCCAGCTGCCAGAATACCATCTGCAGGTAGTTTGGACATGGGAGATTATTTGTGGGATGCTGTCTAAAATTCTTTGAATAGTTAAGATCTATATTTAGGTGTAATATTCACAATATGAATGTGTCATCTGAAGTCAAACTTCTTTGGTTCATTATTTTTCTAGGTTTATTGTTTATTTATTCTTTCCTTAAAAAGACAATGTTTGTGAAGATTTAGCAACACACTAAAAGCAAGAAACAGTATCGGTATTTACATGGAAAGCACACAGTCAGTGCATAATGAACGCAGTCTTGACTAAGGATATGGTTTTAAATTGTCCTGGTTAAACCAACTCAAAGAAGTAAAATAATCATACATAATTCACGTTTAACTCTAGTTTATATGGATATAGTTCAATTAATAAAGCCTCAGTTTAAGCCATAATTTAACACATCTAAATTAATAAGTGCACTTGCAATACAAAAAGGAATTAAAAAAAATCATAATTATACACCATTAATTAGTTCTCATAGCATCAAGAGAAACTGTATTTTCTCAGTAGTTAGAGAGTCAGGAATTTCTAATTTTGCAGCATATTTGGCAGGTATAGTGGGACTGTGACCAAAACATGCTGTCAACTGGCCATACTTCCTACCTGCAGATGGTGCTTTAGCAGCTGAGCAAAATCCAAGGTTTGTCCTCAGCTACATAGAACTTCACTTCTCCTGGACACTCCCATGAAAAAAAAATTAGAAAAAATTTAATGCACCCCAAAGGTAATTTAGGTTATAGGTAAAAATCAAGCTTAACTTGCTACACACAGCCCTGTTTTTTCTTTTCTGAATGATTTAGATAACACCATGTATATTTTGAGGAGATAAAGCCAGAGTAGCCACTGGGGTCTTAATCACCTTTTCCAAGCTACTACATTATACAAAACATTATCTTGGGGTACTGTCGTCTTATAAAAGCAACACACATGAATGCACAATCTGCAGATTGTCAGTTTCATTGTGTTCTTACACAGATGAGCTGCTCCCCCTCCCCCACCACCCCAAATACTGGTGCTCATTATATTTAAAATATTTGTGTTGTTCTAAGAATCTGCACATCACCTGAATGCCAGTATACTCAGTTTTCAGTGAAGTATTAATACAATATTCCTATAAAAAAATTATACCAGAGAATTTCTTAATGGACTAGTTATATGAAGTGGAAAATGGTAATATATCTGGTTATCTGGTGGTGCAGAATTTACAGAAGTATTTTTTCTATGTGTATGAATTCCTTACTAAGTAAAGATTCTTAATGAGATATATGGATTGTTATGTACATAGACATACTTTCCAAATATAGATAGTGTGAATAATGTGTGTGTTTATGTAGTCATGTGTATTTGTAGGTAGCTCATGTATGTTGACAGATATGTGTTGTTCTTGGTCAGATATATAATGGATAATTGGGCAAAAGGAATTTTGATCCATACTCTACTGCTAGCTGGAATTACCGGGAAAAATGCTCTCCTTAGGATTTATCTGAAAATTGTATGATATCTCACTAATATTTACCTACTATATAATGGGATGTTCTGTGACACTGTCAAGTGAAGTTCAGCACTGCTGATGGGAAGGGTGAACTTTCATTTTTAGCTCACAGATGGAGGAACATGATTTGTTTTACAGAAAGTTCTTACAGAGTTTAACTAAATAGTACCCTGCATTCACTTACTCTTGAACTATGTGACAGAGATCATTGACTGTATGGAAAGTTAAATTAATTACTATTTGCCAACTTGTTTGAGATGCTTACATGATATTCTCCACAATTGCTAATGGGGTGCATCTGTTCAAACAGGAATAGGAATTTTTAGGCTCATTCAATGTAGGTACAGTGATTAAAAATCCCCACCAAACAAGTTTAAGGAAATATCTCTAATATATGTTTAAAATTCATTTTTCTTTATAGATGTTCTTCCCAGAGAAATTGCTATCTCTAACATTTGCAAAAACCAAGAAGAGGAAGTAAACACAGTTGAAGGTTTGTTTTAATTTTAGTTAATATTTACAGAACATTTTCAGAGATACTCAGCTCTACAGGAAAGTTTTGGATTTTAAAAACTGTTGCAGATGCATTTGGATTCCTATTTTATCCACATTATCCCTCCTATTGCAGAAAAACTGATGTGTGGACAATGCTGCCTTCCTTAAGAATCAGAGCTCAGGTGATAAGAAGAGAAAAGGAAAGTAATAGCAGGTGTGAGAAAGACATTCAAGCTGTGACCAAGACTACCAAAGAATCCTTATTCTATGCTTATAAGGAGGATCCCTTTCACAGCTACAGAAGGCATAATAAACAATCGGCAGTGCTTTAGTGAGGATTGCTTATCTCTTGCACCAGCCACTTAATTCCTTTAAATAGTGGAAACTGGCTTCCTCTTCTCAGCCTGAGAAGAGGTAAAATCTGACTATTAACCTATCGTCTTCCCTAAGGATCAAGAAACATATCAGAGTTTTAGAAGTGCTGGTAGCATCTTTGTCTCATTTTAGCACCTACAGTATGTGTATCTAAAGGCAAGGCATGACAGACATAGGTACAGCTAATCTTCTACATAACATTATTTTGTGGAATATAGCTCTTTTGCCCATTAACACACAAACTAAATTTCTTCAGTCTTTTCTTGTGAGCGTCCATGAATCTGATTTAGAGCTGAACAACTTACCACAGGGTAAGAAGTGATTACAAGCCAGCTGACCTGGCTTAAGTCTACATTCTTTGCTTATTAGAAATATAAAGTGAGATAAATGGAGATAGTTTAGTCTGTTTTCACTGAGAAACAGGTTTACCTGTCTGCCACTTGATCTACACAAAGCGGGATATACACCTACATATCTGGTTTTTATACCCATACTTATAGACAGAAACGTACACATGCTTGAAGTAAACATACAGCAGGCACACCATTAAAAAATTTTCTTTCACTACTCCTTCTAGGTAAGATTGTTCCAGCTGTAGCATATTGCTTATTACTTACATAAGGATTGACTGTATGAACTGAGAACATTAATACCTTTTAACACACACATAGATTATGATCTCAATTACACTAGTGAGGGCTAATGAATTAATTACTCTGCACGTGCTTCAGTTTAACTGGAATCAAAATGATACTTACAATGTCGTAATCAATTTGTATTAAACCAGTGTGTGCAGATGAACACAATGAGTGTTGAAAGATCTGCAGGTAGGATTGGAATTTAGACAACAAATTCTAAAGGTTGTTTAAAGTATTCAGTCTACAATGAGACGATACTGTGGAAAGAGACTCCTCTTCAGGTAATTTAAGAATACCTCCTATTTTCTCATGCTTACATATTTACAGTTGTGCCCACTTCTCAGCCACAACAGTACAGAAAGGGGCTGGTGCGTGAGAAGAGTCAAGATCTTTGGATCTGTATTACCACAGAGGGCAGCTGGACCTTACTGATACAAAACTGCAGAGTAACCAAGCTGAAAGTAAGTGAAACTTCCTTACTTTCAGTCTTTTAGTTTCAAAAGACATCTGTTTTCCTGCATGCATTCAGTAATGGACATTTGGCTAATACATATAGCCCAAATATATATATATATACACACACACATTTGGCTAATATATATATATTAGTCTGAATCATTGTATTGTTTGAAAATAAAAGAAGCCAAGTCAAATGCCTGACTTTTGGAAGCTGAAAAAACAAAGCAAGGTATTAGAGTGGCAGTGGTCGGTATTTTAACCAAACTGTTTTAAAGAAAAGGCGTGCAGTTCAGCCCCTTGAGGTGTAAGGAGCTGGCTGAGACCAAAGTCATGTGGGAGAGACCAGGGATGGAAGTAGATGCATTGTTTAGTACAGTTCTGTTTACTTAACAGCGAATGTCTAAACAATCTTATTTTCTAGAATTAAGTAAGAGCAGATTACTTTAAGGCTGCTTTGAACTCTGACTTTGCTCAGGACCTCTCTTCCTTGCTTTTTCTCAGGGTTGCACTGTGGCCTGCATTCCTCTAAGGCTTAGTTTTTGCTTTTTTTCTGCAAGTTTCTCTAGAATATTTACTGAGGTCTTTTTTAGTTGTTGCAGTTTTTGTTTTCTTTTGTTTTGTTTGTTTGCACTTTCACTTATGAAGACTCTACAACTCTCCCAAATCTCCTTTGGTTACTCGGGAAATCTCTTAGTCTACATATCTCAGCCTTGTTCAGGTTTAGCTTTCAATGAGTTAGCATTTTCCAACTATCACTAAACAAAAGCATCCACACATGTATCCAGCAAGGAGGTAGCTGTCACTCCTAGAAAATTCCCTGAAGTAGTGGAACTCATCAATTCTCAGCAAGAACTGAGGCTTTTCCATTAAGATTCCCAGTGTAGGAAACTTCAATTACTTGTAATGAAAAAAATAACTTCACTATGAGGATGATCAAACACTGGAACAGGCTTACAGAGAGGCTGTGAAATATCTGACCTTTGGGATACTCAAAACCTGACTGGTCAGGACCCTGAAAAACCTGTTCTTCAGCGATTCTGCTCTGAGTGGGAGACTGGGCTAGAGACTTCCAAAGTTCCTTTCCAATCTACACAATCTGGGGTTAAGAATGACAGCTGGGCAAACCAGGAAAACACACCTCAAACAACATCAGCAACTAGTAGTATGGATGTTATCCCGGGTAAAATGGAATTACAGGTTTTCTTCTGTTCGCTCAGACTCTTTCCACGTAAGGAGTGTTCTGCATTGCTGAGGCAAAGTAATCCAGAGGGGGCATACCCCACTGTGAAGGTGTTACTGTACTGGCAATCTGCATGGTTCTCCGCTCCCCCAGTCCTATTTGGGAAAAAAATATAAATGGATTTTTCTACTTAGTGGTGACCCTTGCTTTTGTTGTGGCCTTGCAATGCCACTGACAGTCAAAACGGTTTAGGAGAATCCTTATGATATATTCACTTCACTCAGCGGCCACGGCAGCACATACATGGTTTGTGATCTGGTAATCTTGTAATTCCTGCCCCTTACATCCCCCAATCTGCAGTATGTGCTGATGGGTGACAGCCAAGGGTTAGGCAATTATTGTATTTAGCAGTAAGAAACTGGTTCTCTCATGGTAGTGATAGTGCCTTTCATAGAGACCTGGGGAAAGGTAGAGAAAACCAGTGCTGTGTCAGTGCAGTTGAAAACCTCCATCTAAGCTCACTAAGTGTCCCTCAGGAAGATCACCATAATATTTAGTAGCCTCTGATCAAGTGACACATTCAACTGGACAGTGATGTTTTTCTGGCAGTGGGCAGGGAAGAAAATTAGCATATTTTTTAAAATGAAAAAACCTGCAAGTTTTGTTAAATATGGGGAAGAAATGCCATATTCCCCTCTTCTATTGCTACATCTGTCTGAGATGAAAGTCCTATTGAATGGAGAACAGAGCTGAGGTTTATATAGTACACGTGTTATTAAAATAATTGCTTGCTACATGTAAAATGAAGCTGTTTGGTTCTTTTCCAAATCTTATGCCTTATGGCTGGCTGAGAAGACCTATTATGAAAGCATAGAAAAGCAGTTTCACCTGATCCTTATAAATATCTGCAGCTAGCCAACTAAGAATGAATCTTGTGCATTAGGGACAGGAAATTTAGTGAATAAAATGGTAAGAAATGGTCATATAAATCCATGGTTAGTTAGAAATTGGAGCATTCCTCAAACAGAGAAAATGGCTAAATTAATTGAGTGAATTATTTGCTTTGCATAATTTACTTTGCTGTATCATTTGACATGTGTTTTGGAATAGGACTATATACAATTTTTGAAGAAAATACAAATACATTATTTCTTTGAGAAGTTGTAGCTGTCCTTCCCACTGTATGCATATTACTTATAAGCTACAGAAGGGGAGTTCATTCAGCATGGTTATGGTTGTGAGTTATTTTTGCCTAAAGATTCTGCTTTGTTTTCTATATGTCAAATAAGGTTTTATACAATAGGCATTCCAAATGTAGGGGGGTTTTGTTCATAATTACTATGGCTGTCTAAGGATTTTTAATGAATTGATTACATAATCTATAGCCTAAAGAAGCCATGTTTCATTTAGGTAACTGTAAATTTCATATTTCTTGGTTTTCACTTTTTTGTTTTGTTTTAAATATCAGAAACATCTCCTATTTGGAGTAGATCCTTCTTAACGGAGAGCTTGTATTAGACTGCTAACTAAATAAATACATGTATGACTTTGTGCATTACATATCCACATTTTATAATGGAATTAGTATTCCAGTGAAACTTGGGAATTCTTTAATACTGTTGTTCTTTATTAAAGAAGCCTTCTGTGTGCAACCTATATAGAGGGAGACAGACCAGAAAAATGCATTTTAGCATTTTGCACATCGGCAGTTACCCAGCATCAATTTGATTCTCTACTCCACATGTTGAAACACAGCTCAGAGCATTAAACCCATTCTCCAGTGATTGGGACAAAAGTAGGTTAGTAGAATGAGTTGCTAGGAGACCAGCGTCAGCGTCATCTATGACCTTGCAGAGCATAAAGAAACTGTATAGATTTATTGAGCTCTGTGGCACATTGTCTAAGTCCTCTGCTTGGCTGTCTTACTCCATTTCCATCTGCCATAGTGCTCTTGTGCTCCCTCACACATGCACAAATGCCCTCCTCCCTGAGGGTAGCCATGTAGAGGGAGAGGCATCTCTGCTTCTTGAGACTTGCTAAAGCATCACTGTTATTACTTTGTTGCATTAAGCTACAGCACAGTCTCTTAGCTAACTAGACACAGAGTAAGCAGCATCAGCAAAACCCCATCCTTTTAAAAGCCTGATTCTTCATAATGTTGCTGTAAGAAATATAGGAATCAGTTCTACCGGGAACAGCATTATGAAAAATGTATAAACATCACGAAGTAATTTTGCTGTCACATTCAAAATGTTTTTTCAAAGTTGCATCCACAGTTTTCACAGCTGAAGTGACTTAAGGTTAAACAGTCACATACTGCAGGGAGATGTGGCACTCCTGTCATCTTCCTGACTGCTTTTTTGGAAACAGTTGAAAGTAGCAGGAAGGAAAGCAAATGAAAATGTGATACTCACACACACACACAAAAAAGTAATAAAAAAAAAAAATCTTTTGGATGTGCAAAACCTTCCTGTTACAAGAATTTATCTTCCTGTTAGGCAGATTTAGGTGCTTACTATTTGAATGCTAATGTTTGCATTACAGAAATAAAAAAGACATGCAGTGGGGAACAGATAATGAAATCCTAGTCAGTTTATGTTAGCAGTTTACTTGAGAGAAAAGGATCATATGTAAAAATTTCAATTAAAGTGTTCTGGGTTGGGTACATAGACCAGTGTATGATCCTTTCCACAGTTCATAATGTGTATATGCTATTTTGTCAGATGGAAATGTACGTAATATCAAAGATTATTTTTAGGAAGGAAAGGACTACTTTTCCTACACAACCAAATTATCTATGTTGCTTTCTTCTGCCCTGGCAGGTCCCTAATGTATGCTATATGGTGAGCAGGCTGCTCTGTGAATGTCAATAAACCCTGGTTGTATCACAGCAGTTGAGAAAATGCATTCTAGCTCGAAAAGCTTTCTTAAAGGCAATTCCTTGCCACTCTCTTCTTGCATTTGAACCCAGGGACTGCTTTCTAGAGCATCTCAACTGACTGCAGCTGTCTTAGAGGTGCTCAGACACCATGGTGAGTATTGGAGCATTAAAACCCTACATTATGTGTGGCTCAGTGCTGCCAGTAGATAAGGCTCCTTAATCAGTCCCAGTAAAAAGTAAAGAAATTGAGTTCTTTGTTCACTTGTTATTACTCTCTCTCACATTATGAAACTGGCTGAGAGATTTTCAAACACAGAATTATTATAAAAATGGCAGAAATTGTAATGGATTCAGCAGTTTATTGCTTCTTTAAGAAACAATTGAATCTTTATATGTGATGGGGCACGGAAGTGAGATACAGAAAGTGCTCTGCTGCCCAACATGACCTATCAGCACAGTTTGAGGTCTAGACTGCAGTTCAGTCCCTGGCCTACCCCAGTGATCCACCTAACTCCTTAGGTAACTAGAAGAACATCTGTGATTATTTCGGCCACAAAATCCAGCTGAATGCTCACATATTTGCTATTGGGCATACCTGCAGCCCACCAGCCTGAGGGGCTGAAGATTTGTCACCACTTCATACCACATTTGATTCAGAAACTATGTCTCTTGTTTTGCCAAAATCCCCTTGAGGGTCAGTCCTGTGGGTGTGTTCACACACAGGCCACTGATGCCAAGGAGCACTAAACTTGGCACACAACAGAATTATGATGGACATATTCATGATCACTAGTTCTGTTAGCTTTTCTGTACAATACCCTACTAGCCATAAAATAAGAGAATATATCTCCACAAGTAAAAATTCAAGAGATGTTGCAAACTGTTACTTGGAACAAATCACTGAATGGGACAATTTGGGTGGAAGCATCTTTCTCCTTTCCATTGAAGCTGAGTTGCTTTGCAACAACAATGAGGACTGCAGAAGCAGGAAGGAAAAAAAGAAAGAAGAAAATTGAGGTCTAGTGAATATAGCATTCTGGCAAGGTGCTCATATCTGACAGCTAAGCATCATGCTCTCAGGTGTCTCAGGTGGTTAAACCAAGACTGTCCAAAGTTCTTAATACATTTTATACTATTTACATCATTGGGCTAATATGGATCTACAGATGTATAATGACATAGTAATTCAATTTTTTCCCCGGTATTTTTCATTATCTATATTGGACTATGTCCACAGGTGGCAGAATAACAGCATAGTTGCCATCACTTGGTTTATAAACTGACAACAACTGACATAGCCATTCAAAGCCTCTCAGCAGGATAGACAAAATTATGTTTTGAGAGCTTGAGGCTCCAGGTGGGAGGAAGAAGAGACACAGAAGGGAAAGGGGTAGCCTTAGGACAGAGACCTGAATGAAAGCCCACTCATATCCCAACCTGCAACCAGGTCAGCTTCCCAGGGCTTTGACACAGGTCAAAGCAAGAGTGGTACCCTTGCAGCTTTGTGTCCTACACAGCTGGCTGCTTCCTCTGTGCCTTAAATGGTGGATTTGATTAGAAGTGTAACCATAAATGGATACTTTAAACTCACCTGAAAATAAGTTAGTATTATTTTCAATGAATGAACAGAGAGAAGACTATGCATCTATAATCTGATTAGACAGGGAAGAAAAAATAAAGACTTAAACAATTATAAGTCTACAGAACTGCCAATACTTTTCTTTCCCACAGTTTTAATTTCCCTATATACCTTAAAAGAAACATTTTGATCTTTAAAGCAAATACCATCTCAGAACAAGAATTTCCTTACCGCAATATTGTTGCCTCTATGCAAAATGAGATTATGTTGTCCTCAGGGTTAGACAGCATATAGTCTGAGGATATGTATAAATAGAAGTGTCTGAAAGGCAAATTTGTGTTACTGCTGGTCTTCTTCAGAGCAATAAGACCTTGTGTGCTCTTGATTACCTTTTAAAGGAACAATTGACAATAATAAACAGCAATCTCCCTTTTGTCTCATCAGATTAAAATTAATCTGGGTCTATGTCTATATTAGTAAGTTAATACAGTGCCCAGAAATATCATTGTCTATGTTAAACTTCCACTAGTGTCTGTACTGTGTTTTGGCATGTGCCCACAAGTGCTCCCTACTGCAACTGGACATTGTTCTGGATTTAGAGCACTGCAAGGAACATTACTATTAAGGAGCATGCATAAAACAAAACTGTTTTAGAGGCTACAGGGGCGTAGGAATGGGGTGTCCCATGCTAGATAGGTATCAAAGATGTCATGCAAAAGAAGTAAGAGGAATTAGAGATCTGTGTGCTGTTATGAGCTATGATCTTGCTGTGACTGTGGAGGTGTGGTGGGATGGCTCACATTACTGCAGTGTTGCAGTGGAGTGACACAAGGAAGGACAAGGTGAGATGAGGAGGTCCTTTATTTGAGAGAACAGCTGGAACACATGGAGCTCTGCCTGGGGATGGATGATGAGCCAACTGAGAGTTTACGGGTAAGGATTAAAAAACAGACCAGTGAGGTTCAAATGAAGTTCAAAAACGTGAAATGTAAAGTCCTGAAGCTGGGAAAGAATAACCCTACACATCAATATATGCTGGGGTCAACCGCCCAGAAAGCAGCTTTCCAGAAAATCCCCTGGTGGTTCTGGTGAACATCAAGATGAGCATGAGCCAGTGACGTGCCCTTGTGGAAAGGAAGGCCAACTTTATCCTATTGCCAGCAGGTTGAAGGAAGTGATCTTTCCCTCTTGTCAGCACCGGTGAGGCCACACCTGAAGTACTGTGTCGAGTTCTGGGCTCCTCAGTACACAAGATATACGGACATACTCAGGAGAGTGCAGTGAAGGGCCACGGAGGTGATTAAGGGACTTGAACACCTCTCCTGTGAGGAAAGGTTGTGAGAGCTGGGACTGTTCAGCCTGGAGAAGAGAAGGCTCAGGGGGAATCTCATCAATACATACAAATACCTGAAGGCAGGGTGTAAAGAAGATGGAGCCAGGCTCTTTACAGTGCTGCCCAGTGACAGGACAAAAGGCAGTAGGCACAAACTGCAACACATGAGTTCCCTCTGAACATCAGGAAACATTTTTCACTGTGAGGGTGACCAAGCACTGGAACAGATTGCCCAGGGTTGTTGTGGAGTCTCCGTCCTTGGGAATGTTCAAAAGCAGTCTGGGTATGGTCTTTTGCAACTGCCTCCAGCTCAGAAGCCCCTGCTTGTGGATGGGTTTTGGTAAAATGACCTCCCGAGATCCCTTCCAACCTTGACCATTCCATGATTCTGTTCCCAGACCCATTTAATTTATTACTTATATGTATGGCTGATATAACAGAAACTCATATATTGGACTCAGCTGACTGAAGCTTGGCATAGTTTTATCTGATGTAATGACTTTGGGACTCAGTTTTAAGTTCTCAGTTTTAATATCCATCTGCGGATGTTGCAAATGACAAGATTAGGATATGCATTAAAATCTTGTTATTTGATATTATTGTTACTAAAACTAGCTCTCTTAATGATGCACTGGAGTAACATGTTATCATGTATAATCTACTACTCACTGAACCCTCATTGATTTTAGTGTGCACAGGGAGTACATTGGCCTGAAACCTCTGCTCCTTATTCAAGCAAAAGACACATTTTTTGTGCAAAGATCACAGGAAAAGAAAAATCTGAAATTGTTATTGGTAGAGGTAAGTTCATCTGCATGGTGGAGCTAGGCTGAATGTATAGGTGGTTCCCCAGCAAACCCAGCAACATCAGTCTCTGAAAACCCTGCGACCTCCAAGAGTTTGCTTGGCCATCAGAGTGCCACTACATATCACATCACAGAGCCCCAGCCTGGGAAACTTGCTTAAACGATTCATCAGCTGCATATAGCTCAAAATTCACTTGCTGGCCGCCCCTCTACCATATTAAGAGAGTTTTGAAAAAGTGCAGCAACAAAGTGGCTGAGCTGTTATATGTCAAAGGGGACTGAAGAATATGTCAATTTTTATTTGTGTTTCCTTTGGCTGTTTATTGTGGCAGAACCTACTTGGGCTGTCCAAAGGGGCAGGAAAATAAATACTGATTTTTAAAATATTGTATAAAGTTTAAAATGATTCATTGGACTATTGCTCAAAAGATATGTACTGCTCTCTATTTTTTTTCCAGCACCAAATATTAATTTCAACAAGAAATTAAATTGAAAAGAGAAACTTTAGTGAAATGTGTGCCACAGAAAATGCTTTTAAGTAGAACATCTCGGGAAAAAGGATAATTTTCAAAGTCTGAGTGACTTGAGTGTTACTACAGGTAGCAGTGCATTGCACTACACTAGGGAGTGTGAGGCAGACGCCTCTCCCTTTAACAGGCATCAGATCAGTGAGCCCTCCCAGCACAGGACAGGTCTGTGGATGTCTCTGGAGCTGCCTTCCCATGGTGCAATTCCCAAGCACGGCCCCATAACAGACCAGTAAGTTCCAGCTTTTTGGCCCTCAGGGTGCATGAAAATCCCTACTGTGCATATACGCCCTGGGGAATGTCAGTCATTCAAATACTTCTGAAAGTATTACCTTCTGTCTGCCATTTGCCACAGAAAGCTTTATATCTGAGAAAAAAAAGGTTAGCCTGTAATGGAAAAAATATGTGATTTTAAATAACAGATGGGAGAAATCCACTCAGATCTTTAGGCTAGACTTGGAGCTATGTTGATAGACAACAGTCTAAGGATCTAGTCCCTTGAATTAATTTGCTTTCATATTCATCTTGCAGTGGGTGATTGCAGTGTAGATCAGATATTAAATGACAGTACTAGCTTGGCATCTAGCTACTATTTACTTCAATTACACATGCTTCTTTTGAATACGGCTCGGATCAAAATTAGATGCAGGGAAGAGATACAGAAAGTTATTTTTATGGCTGGCTGGCACTATGTACTTTCAAAACATTGTAGGCAAGTTTTCCAGTCTGATTTTTAGATCAATGATGTTCAAATGGATGCAGATATCTTAATTTCAGCTTCTCACCAGTTCATTTCTGTGTATTCACAAAAGTGACCTTTGCCACTAGAGAAGACTATTTGCAACACAAATTTGATTTTTAACTCAAAATTTCTAAGAATTAAATGTCCTATAGATGGACTGTTAGCAATCATTCTGTGAACATCCTGCAGTCTACTGGTCTGATTTCACTGTATATTTTAACGGACTCATCAGCTCACTCTCTCTTAGTGTTTTTAATTTTTCACCTCTCTTATTCTCCCTCTTCCACCACCTCTTTTAACTTGCCAGACCCATGCATGACTGGATACAGCACACTGAACTGACAGAAAATTACTGCTCTCCCTTTTTTACTGATTTATTTTTCTGCCAGTTTGATGAACTTAATCTGTTCACAGAGGGGTCAAGGGGAACAGAACTACCTCTCTTTTTTGGTGTCAAAGAGCTATTAGGTCAACTTAACAGTTCCATGGTGCATACCATACCCTATTTATGGAGTGAGGGACTGTTTAGGGCTCTACAAGTTTGTAAATAAATACATACTAAATGGCCCTTACCTATGAATCAAGTATAATTGATATCTATCAAATTAATCCTAATTTGCAGTGGCCCCATAACACTGGTGCTGTGGAGAAAGCAGAGCCTAATTTGGGCTTACTTTGAACAGCACTGTCCCTGTATTCTGTGTCAATGTACTATTGATCAAGAAGATCAAAACATATGCTTTTTTTCTTCACACTTGTTGCTGTTTTGGGACTTGACATCCTCTTGTTACTGAAGACACTTTGTAAAACAATGGGCAGAAAAGCACACAGCAGTGCGATGTGCTCAAGACAGAGATGCAGTGCAGGGGCAGTGATCTGTACAAAGGTGCTGAGGGCCAACCTGCTGTGCTTCGTGCACCTCTACCGTTAAAGTGCAAGTGCATACTCAGTGATTTACTGAATCTTTGCCTTTGCTTCTGAACACATTTGTGCACCTTCAGACCTTTTCAGGAAGGAAGATATCCTTAAGAGGCTCTTCCCAACTGCATCGATTACTGTGGTCAGACAAGAACAAATAGCAATTCCTTGCATGTCACTTGTAGCAGGGCTTCCTTTTGGAGACATTTTCCCTGGCAGGAAAGACAAAGTCATAGCAAGGTCACCTTAATGGAACTGGATCAGAATGATTCAGCGTAGTACTGAAATCTGGGCCATTGCATTTAATGAGAGCACATTTAAATTTCTTTGATATTTCTTTGTGATACAGTATTAAAGCCCCCAGGGTGCAACATATTCCATCTTAGTTACACTAGCTTTGTTAAATAAGCATATAATCAGTTACCTGTAAGCAAAAGAAGTGGATTGTGTACTTACTATGCATTACCACCTTTGCTTTAGAAATAAGTAGCTCTTTCTGCCTAGAATTATTTTATATTAGACAACTAGATATCCTAAATAAATGTAAAAATATTGTTATTATTAAAATATGTTATGTCTGCACATGGAAATGACTTTGGCTTTGTTTTAAACCAGTGCACAGAATTTTTATCTTGTTTGGGGAAGAATAAAGATGATAAAAGCATGATCTTACCCTGTGCCCTGCAATCTATGAGACATAAATATGTATTGCAATGTACAAAGAAATGGAGTCTGGCCACAGAGTACCTTGTAAATGTCTAATTTGAAGATTACAAGGAAGAGAACTGTTGAAGTGGGGGAAAAAATGCAACAGTTCTGAAATAAATTTCCATAACTTTGTTTCAGAGTCGCTGAGGCAAGCATCTTCCACATAGTAGAGCTAAAACATTTAGAACACCTTTGTGCTTTGACCAGGAGCTGCTTCACCTGCTTATAGTTCCTATAAATTGAAAGGGATCATTGTAGAGGATTATGCAGGCCACATCCTTAAAAATACTCCAGACTTTTGCAGAAATAGGCCATGTTTTCAGGAAAGCAGAAAACTAGTTACTACCAAAATAACTTTTTAGATGATTTTCCCTTTCAGCAAGAAAACCAGTGTCAGAAAGCCCCCAACACCTTCACAGGTTCTCTGATCTCTGTGTCAGGAGAAGTAACTGACTCATATTTGCAAGACTTTGACATGCTTTGATTACTGATGCTATGGGAATGCAAACAATATGACCTTACATCCACTGAGCCAGGGGAATCAGAAGGAAGACTATTATAAAGACTAATAAATGAAAGAAATGCATGTTTTCTTTTGCTGCCTCTGCTCTTCTCTTTCTCTTCTCTTCATTTTAGGGTAGACAGGCAAAAGCATTGAGGAAAAGTAGAATATTCCTTCTGGACTTGGTCACCCTTCAGACCACACAGTTCAACATACAGGCCTTATCACTGAAAGTCATCAGTGAGGTTAGGTGTCAGTGCAGAGTTGGCAGCATTTAAAGCTGCCATACATAGGGAAGATCAAAGTCAGCAGAACCTGTGTTTGGGATAGCGTGCTACAGAGAGATAAGTTCTTCCCCACAGCGCCTCCTAAAACCTTTCCCCAAAATGCTTCTCTCTTATGCTTTTTGAAAATAAGCAGATTTTAAAAATCCAATCAATTTTCAATAAAACAAACCCACAAAAAAAAAAAAAACCAAAACCACCAACCAAAAAATCACATACATTATAGACACTAAGCAAGGGTTAAAACAATGACAAATAGTGCTTAATAGAGGGTCACAAAAATGCATGCATTTCATGGCCTCCTACTCATCTGCAAGCTGCAAAGCAGGGCCTCAGTTCAGCAATGGCTTATAATGTTTCTTTTTAAACAAAAAATAATTCATCTGTTTAAACATTGCTGCATTGCCTAAGAAGTTCTTCTGGCTATAACAATGACAACAATATTCCTAGCAATGAGACATTTTAAAATTCATTGCTCAGACAAAATGGGTATTACTACGTGCTCATAATTCTACTAACTTTATTTATTCATTTTTTTCACTACACCTATTTTGTGAGAAGAAATCCAAATATTTCCCTCCAGGTTTTCTTGTCTCATAAATATTTTATTAGGGAAGCAGGCATTGAATAGGTAAAGGTGCTTCCTACCTGGACAGCCTTTCATAAAGCATATTTATAAATCAAGGTATCAAAGACACACAAAGATGTCAGGCTGATGTAGATAACAATATTCAGGTTTGTGTTTATGAATACACGATACACAATCTCATGACTAAAGAATGTCACAGAGCTGAATTTATTTACAAGCTGTGACTAGAAGCACTTAAAATCGCTTTAGCAATTCAGGACCTACAGAACAGGTGACATATTTTGATGCAAATGAGCAAAGGAATGCCATAAATGGGAGCAAGACAGTAAGCTCTGGTTTGAGAAAAAGTTATCTGAAACCTGTTAGAATCTCTCCTTAATTCTGCTTGAAATGTAGCAGCCATGGACAGTTGGATTGCCCTGAGAGGGTGGGGTTTTCTTTGTCCACCATTGATATACAGCATTAAGGAGTCTATTACAGTCTGAAATATTTTCTGAAAGGGATGCCACTTTGGTTCCCAGAAAACCTGAGTTTATAAATGCATATGCATTGGTAGGGATAGGTTCTGCTTTCCTAACCTTCCTCTCCCAATATACTGTACAACCGTGTGGGAACCATTGCTGCATGAACTGTGAGAAACACATGGAGGATGAAGGACTCAAGTGGCATTTTGGATTGCATTCCCTGACAGACCCTCTTTTTCCTTTGTATTGCCAGATTCTCCATTATTGTCTCTTTCTGTCCTCCCATTCACTGCCCTCAACTTTCCCCTTTCCTGCCAGTGTGCAAGCTTGGCTGATAGGAAGACCTGATGTTCAGTTTGTTCTGCTGCAGCAGAGGCATCTGTATCAACATTTGACCTTTCCTGGCCTTGCTGTGGGCGGTGCAGCACAAAAAACCTCTCCTATTTATAAGAAACATATTCAAAAAGGAAAATAAATTCCAAGCTGAGAATGAATGCCTAACCACATCTCATACTCACTGAGGCCAAACTACTCCAGTACCACAGAGTATGTTTGCAATGGTGTCACTTTCAGTATATACCCGCTCATCAGATATCAAGGTTGCTGCATAGTATCTTTTTACAGCGTATTTACAGTCTGAACTGTCTGATCTACAGAAGAACTTTTCATCTATCCTTTTCCTTCTAAAAGTAGGATGGTGTGAATGGTTAACATACCCTTATGTCCTACTAGAACACAGACAAAAAGCTGCATAAAAGTCCAGGATTAGACTCAAATTGTGGCCAGAAAAGCATGCAAATTTCTAGTGCTTTTCTGGACCTTAAAGAAAAATTGATCATAAAAACTGAAGAAAAAGAAATCCAAGGAATTGTCTTAGACTTGCACATGTTCATACATTCAGAGGTAGGAAGGAATAATTTTTTTAAACATATACTACCACTTTAAACTGAAAAGCAAGCCAAAACATATCCACTCAGAATTCAGCTAATGTCCAATGATTGTGTACATACCACATGAGGATTTGTGAAAATTTTACATTATACTGGAATGATTTACAGCACTCATGTTCAGGACTCAGTTTTTTCCATATATAACAAGTTCCTGTTTGATGTACTGCAGAGTCAAGTCCCATGCAACCAAATGTCTTCAGGGTATTTATTACCTGCCTCAATGAAACAGCATGGGCAAGGTATATAAAATGAGGGTCTGGAATTAACAAATACAACCCTTAGAAAGTAGGAGCAACTTCTGAACTCCATCTACAAATTAGAGAAGTGATTTGAAAATATGCCCATTATTGCTGCTATCAAGCTATAAAAGGGCTCTTATTAATACAGCTTTGAAACAAGAAAGGGGCATGCTTTAAAGGGATTGGTCCAGAGTACCTCACTGTTTAAATTAAAATGTTATTTGGGAGTTTGTGCTATCTTGATTTATCTATCAGTATCTAAATGTATCTATCTTGACACATTTATCAGAATACTTCGAAAATGCAGAGCCAAAATTTTTTTAAAAATTTTTTTAACATTCACCCTTTGGGCCAAGTTATCTACACTTTTTAGGGAAAGTCCATTGAGAAAGCATAAAAGCACCTTTGTGGACAGCGCTAAGAGGAACACTCTACCATTGTTCACTGAATTCAGTCCCCATCACTGAAACAAAGAATGAAAGGAAGGATTTAGGGAGAAAGCAGTAGATGATCGAAAATTCCTAGTCTGGCTCAGACTGAGAGCGTTTGTTCTATTTAGTCTTTCTTCTGTGACTCAAGCTTTTGACCCTGACTTGTTTGGTTATTTGGTGCAAAAGTTATTTTACATCTCCACAATCATGACAACAGTAACACGACAAAGCTACAACAAACTTATTTCCTCTCACAGGTGCTCTCAAGCTTTATATCAGAAGCATCTGCTAGAGTGGAAACCCAACAGTCAGTCTTTCTGTCTTCTTTTCCACAGAAATCACATTTCTGCTATCACTATTCCGTTGATAGTCCTCTGTTACCATATAGAAAACTATCTGAGCTTTGGTAATAATTATGACTCTAGTAACACCTGAACTCTGTTTCAGAGGATAAGCAGCTGTCGTCTTCATCATAATGAGAAATTATGATGATTATGATTATGAAAAGAAATACCGGTGCTACGCTACCTGTGAATTTCAACACTCTCCGATAACTTTTCTTTCTGAGCAAATAGAATATCAGGATGCATCCCAGCATGAAGTCTAGATGAAGTCAGAGTAACTTTTTATTTTCAACCAAAACCGTAAACCCCCGCCCCTACAACTACATAACAGCAGAAATTCTACAGTGTCATTGAAATAATCCACTTCATCCTTCTTTTTAGGTAGACCAGATGGAGAACAGCCTTACTAATTTTTAACCTGTTATTTCCTGTGTTCTAATCATTGTAAAGGCCCTTACCTCGTTAGTCTTCCTAAAAAGAGGCTCTGACAGGAAAAACCAAACCATACAGTCTGTGCCAAATTTCCTTCTACTGGAAGCAAGTAAGGAAACTAACATATTGTCTTTCTCATGCTTGAATCTGCCTTCCCACAGAAATGAAATGGGCAGAGATAATTAAATAACTCAGGGTAGCCTCAGATTTCTGTATTTATAAAGAATATGTACCACTCTGTAACATGCAAGTAACCTTTAACCAGTAATGCAGTTGACAACATGATGTACCCATTTCTCTCTGATCTTCCTGTGGTGAGGTATTCCAAAGAGTATGCAGGATCAGCAACCACTGCGATATTTACCTGCCCCATCCTGCCCCTGCAAATCACACTTTGTGACCCCAATTGCACACTACGATTGAAGAGGAGGAATTAAATGAGCTGGTAGGGAGAGGAAGGCAAGCCAAGTGTCATGCTTCTTCAGTTGAAATACTGATAACTGTTGAGAGACTTCCAGCAATGACAGTGTCTTTTGTGGGTCTTCTAGGATCTTTAAAGGTCTTCAAGGCTTGGAGAAGGTGCCCAACTAGAATTACAGTCTCAGAAGCTGAAGAAAATCTTTCTGGATTTTCTGGAGAAGATTTTCTTGATTAGCTTCTTACACTGACTATTGGAAGAAATACAGATTGTACTTTTGGGGTGTTTACTCTCAAAATTCATTAATCATGGTGTTTCTACCTGCTTTGCTACTGAACAAGCATATTCAGCTGATGCACCTGCACACCCACAGACACAAATGATCCAAAAAATGTCAAATGATCTAAAGAAAGGACTCCTGAACTAATTACATATGTCAACTGAAAGGTTATTTTCTGAAAAGTCAAAATTTAATTGAGGGATGAGATGGAGTTAGGAAGAATAGAATAAAGAGAGGAAGACAAAAATGCACAGAGAGAGAAGTAGTGTGGTTATACTGTCTATATAGTCTCTCTCAACAATTTCAGTTTTTTAGTTTTAAAGTCATTTTAATATATTTCAGTTTTAGAAGTGATTTAATATATTTATGAAAAATTGTCCTAAATTCTTCCTTTCCTTCTCCAGAAGCCAGAGAAAGCCACATGAGGTACTTTTTTAATACTAGTGAAAAAAGGCAGATTAGTCTTGACTTTTCCTGTCTAATATTGGCTATAATTGATGCTGAAAAGAGATGATAGCTGGATGTGCCACAAAATGTAGGGATTTATTGTCTGTTCCCTTAAACAAACCCCAGTGGTTGCTGCTGTTCTTCATGTGGAAACTACTGTTTTGTTGCCAGCCAAGATTAAGACATAACCCTCAGTTTGGAGACACAATATTTTTTCTAGACTCCTTAGGGAGCTCATCATCTTTTAAGTGCCAAGCAACACCAGATGACCATGTAACATGGATAGATCAAAAAGCCATGGCGAAGCAGGGATGGCAAAGGAAAACGTCCCAAACAACTGCTGGACTGTAGCTGCTACTTCAAAGAAACTGCCCTTTTGAATTTTCTGAATGACAGAACTTACACCTGCATTGGCTACATATCTTCTAGTTTCAAAAGCTAGCTATGTAACAAAAAACAATACATTTCTAGTGTCAATTGCCAAATAATAAAAAGACTTAAAAACAGTGAGCAGTTGAGAACACTAAAATTAGTAATGCTGTTTATCACCTTTAAGAATTATCATCTCTAAATTCATATGTTATCACTGTAAGCTTTTCTGTGTTATTGTTGTAGGTTTTTAAATCTGTTTTCATTTTGCTATCACAAAATGAAAGACTTTCCTTAGGTTAGTAGGAATCAAAGTTACCTCTGCTTTTATTCAACAAATTCAGCATATGAATTATCCAGAAACAAGCACAGGCCCTACCTATTAAAATTTGATACTAAGACATTTTTGAGCTAATTCTCTAAATACCCAAGAATTTCCTAAGACAGATGGAGTTACGTTCTATCCTTTCAGTTACATTTTCTAGTATGTCATACTATGCTTCCCTGTGAGTTTTGATATATGTTAGAGCTTCATTAGAGTGTATATATATTATCCTACTTAGCAGGATTATTAGTGTAATTAGCATTGCTGGTGTGTTGCTTTTGCTATCGCTAAGCAATGGTGTCTGAACAGAAGTCTGGGAATTTGTTTCTCATTGTGATGTGTGCTGACACCAGATGAACTTACACAAAGTTCTTAATCCTCACTATAGGGGAAATTTCTCAATGCATCCTTTTGATTATTACTTAATATTGCTGGAAGTTGACGTTCTGCTCCTAGGCAGTTGGAGAAAAAGCCAATAGGATCAGATTGTAACAATACAAAAAAAAATCATTCCCACAGATTGCCACTTGCTTCATTAAATTGGCAGTGATGTTTATTTAGTGCAACTTCTCACTAAGGACTTCTGCAGTCAGGATTGCAAGCCAAGTACTGGCCTTGATTGTTGGTCTGGGAAACAATACTACTTTAATAGAATATTACAGTAAAGAATAAGACTATGTCTAGACAATTGGTTGCTTTGTTGATTTACTTGAGGGTAGGAAGATTCTACAGAGGAATCTGAACAGACTGGATTGATGGGTCGAGGCCAAATGTATGAGATTCAACAGGGCTAACTGACAAGTCCTGCATTTTGGTCACAACAACCCCATGCAGCACTACAGGTCTGGGGCAGAGTGACTGGAAAGCTGCCCGGCACAGAAGGATCTGGGGGTGCTGGTTGAGAGATGGCTGAATGTGAGCCAGCAGTGTGCCCAGGTGGCCAAGAAGGCCAGCAGCATCCTGGCTTGTATCAGCAATAGTATGTTCAGCAGGAGCAGGGAGGTGATAGTGCCCCTGTACTCGACACTGGTGAGGATACACCTCAAGTACTGTGTTCAGTTTTGGGCCCCTCAGTACAAGAAGGACATTGAGGTGCTGGAGCGTGTCCAGAGAAAGGCAACAAAATTGGTGAAGGATCTAAAGCACAAGACTTATGAGGAGCGGCTGAGGGAGCTGGGGTTGTTTAGCTTGGAGAAGAGGAGGCTGAGGGGGTACCTTATTGGTCTCTACAACTACCTGAAAGGAGGTTGTAGTGAGGTGTATGTCGGTCTCCTCTCCCAAGTAACAACTTCTAGGATGAGAGGAAACAACCTGAGGGGAGGTTTAGATTGGATATTAGGAAAAATGTCTTTACTGAAAGAGTAGTCAGTAATTGCAACAGGCTTCCCAGAGAGGTAGTGGAGTCACCATCCCTGGAGGTGTTCAAAAACATGTAGATGTGGCACTTCAGGACATTGTATAGGAGACATGGTGGTCTTGGGTTGACAGTTGGACTTGATGATCCTAGAGGTCTTTTCCAACCTTAATGATTCTATGATTCTATGATATTATAAATAAAAATATGTATTAAAGAAAGCACTTTGATCTCACACGTTAAATATGAGACTTCATCCATTAAAATAGCTCAGTATCTGCAAAAGTATTTGATTCTTCCTTATTTACTACCCTGAATCACATACATATCCTATTAATATTTCCCTTCATCTGTGCAAGTCTGTACCTATAAACTGCCTGTTTATTTTAATGATTGCTGAAAAGACCCCAGAAGTTATGCTTTTATATCCATTCTCAATGAAAAATTTAATCTGAGGAATGTTGTGAGGAATTTGAAAATATTACATACAAACCTATGTTAGGGAAAACAAAACAAAAAAAAAACCCCCACGAGTTATTTCAGCCTAAACCATGGGGACATAGTGCTGCAACATGGCATAATATGAATGAGTCATGCATAGTTGAGTGACAGCAGAAAGAGAATCTAGAATTATAGAAAACCTTATGTTCAGAGGCTCTTAATGTTGTCATCTGGTCCAATGCTTTGCTCAGAACAGGAGCAACTTAAATCAGGTTGCTTAGGGCCTTGCCCAGTGCATTTGAATTTCTGCAATGACGGAGACCTATTTGTTTGATTTTACAGGGATGGAAATAAAATTCTTTTTATTTAGTTAAGAGAGTTTGTGTGTAAACCATCATCATCCAGCAATTGGCATTTGTGAAATATCCAAAGAAGTCTTTTCTATGAATTGTGTTAAATTTAAAAGCAACCAGCATGGTTTACATTGTTTTTCACTTTCTTTTGAAATTTACAAGTACATCAGATTTTGAGTTTCAAATTAGCTGTGAATGTCAAATGAACATTACATTCTTGTACTATGTCATTAAAAAGTAAAAAAGAACAATGGCTGATGAGAACATAAATGTTTGCACAGGCATTCTATATATTTTTTTCCTTTACAAAGTTTGTAAAGGAATTTTCCAAGATAATTACATGTTTTAGTGACATGGTTAGATTAATTAAGCATTTAACCATAATTAACTATACATAACATTTGACTAATTTGACTACATTAAAAAAACCTGGAGGAAGTCACAATAAAGGTATCATGAGGAAAGTGATAAGGTTGAAGGCAGACTTATAACTGATGACAATTCAGAAGAATAACCTCCCTCCTTCAGCTTGCTCCACCCAGTGAGGCTCTTGCACACTATGTGCAACATGCCTTATTTTATCCTGATGTCTCTTAAATCACTTTTTGCATGCTTCCTACTATGATGAGCTTGGCTCTGATGTTTTCAACATTGATACATTGTTGGATTACATGACTGAGGTTTCTAAATCACCAGTGCAGCTTCCTTAATTTCTTATTCAACTATAGTACATCACCAGTATCTTTGATAAAATTATGTGTCATTCAGAAGTTCTTAAAATACACAAATATATAAAGAGATTTTGAGTAAATGGTGTTCTTGAAAGGTGACAAACAGAAACAAGGCAATACTGTCTTCCCACGTACAGCCTTGCTTAGCAGAAACTTTTACAATAAACCCATCTATGTTAGCCCCAAACCATATGCTGACATTGAAGAGCTGATTTTTTTTTTTTACAAGGAATATACTAGATCACTAGGCTAGCAGAACTGTTACTCAGGAGTTATACAACCAGAGGAAATATCATACCCGGAGAAAGTAGTGGGCTATTTCGTGTACAGAATGCTCTTTCCAACAGTATGTGCAAAATCTGAAAAGATATAGTCAGCAACAAATCCATAAGGGAAACTTCATCCTAAACTGGCAGACATAGTGCTTTTTATCACTTCCACCCATTTCGACTATTCTAATTGTGGTATGATAATTATTATTTTTCACTGTAATCCTCAAACATTTTTATTTACCTATCAGAACTGTTCTCCTCAGTAACGTCTTGTAGCTATGAGCTGCACTTTAATAAAACATTAACTTAAACATATTTATTTTTTCATCTGATACTCTCAAAACAACATAAACAATTATGTTTGTTTATCTGTGGAACCTTCTTATTGTTTTTTTGATATTTTGGGGTTCTTTTCTACTTCTATCTTTTTCAATATACTTTAGCTGTTCAGAAAGGTAACACATCAACATATCTACTAGTTTCAGTGAGAATTTTTATACTCTAAATGTAAAATTGAATTTTACCTAACACATTTACTTTGACAAAAAAGAATAAACTTACAGAGAAGTTTATCGTTACCTAAACCATTGCTAGTTTTTAATACACATGATACCAAGCAAGTCTTCACAATTTCAGTAGAATTCAGCCATAATTTTTATGCCAGCACCTTGATTTTTTCACTTAAATAACTGAGTAGTTAATTATGAAGGAGTTTGAATATGATGGCATTTCTTGTAAAGTCATTTATTATAATAAATTTTTTTAGCAAAATAACTGTTTGATACTTTATTTTACATCAAAGACTAATAGATGAACTTCTGTTACTTTTTTACCTCAAGCTTTAGAGGCAGGATTCAAGACTGATTTATAACTGAATGTATGTGTTAAAAATAGCTGCACTAGACTATCCTTTAATCAGTATGCTTTAGAATCACTCTCTTATTAGTTCATCTGGCATTTGAAATAGAAGCTGATAATCAAAATGTTAATCTACACTTTCTTTTCATAATCTAGTTGTGTTTAAAATTACAAAAAGTAATTTGTTACCCTGATTTTTATATTTCTTGAAATTTTGCTATTAGTAAGAAATAAATAAGACTTTCAAATGTCTGTGGTAAAGCTAAGTCCCATCTCCTTGTTTGTATTCTTTTCTCATAAATCCTGCCAAAGAGATGTATATGCTCATCAGCTGTATTTGTCACTGTACAAGCTGTCTCTTGCCAGTTTTTCAGCATGTTGTTAGACATGATTTATTGTGTGCTGTCAGTCCTGTATTTTCTTTACAAAGAAGCAAATCTGACTACAATTCCTGAATGAAGAAGTCATCCAAATAGTAGTCAGAAGAGTATAGAACTTGCTTAGCTGATCGTCTGTAACTTGATGTTTACTCAGTCTCTCAGTTCTCGATTGCTGGGCATTTTGGATGAGAATCCCCTCCCATATTACTGTACTCCATTCTCATGGGAAAAATAATCACACATTTATACAAATACCCCCATATTCTATATACTTTTATTTAAAAGACGGCTTTTTTTTTTTAATGTGGTTTTTAATGTCCTTTATTACAGTGAAAGTTAATCTCTTTGGGCTATCGGAGTGCTGAGTTATTGGCCAATTATCTCATCATAAAACTGTTCACAGGAGATAATACATGGACAGTACATAAATCGTAAGATTGTATTCACCGTCACTTCATAAATCTAGATCAGGCTGAATTAATCATCATAATCTAGTTGCCCATTAATACATCTGCAATGGAAAACTGTATTCCTTTCACACATGCACATTTACACATCTCCAAGAAAATGGTATAACTCAGTCATTCAGGTGGTGATTAATACTGGACTGACAACTTATAACAAGAGGGAATGTGCTAAATATATTTTAAAAATCCATTTACTGAAAAAACCTCCAGTCCACACTTCAAGAATTTATCGCTGTGGATAATAGATATATGATGCTGTACGAGGTCCATTTTCTTTTCAATGTTTTTCCGTACTAGGTATTCAGCAAAGACAAACCACTCCAAATAGTTCCAAATAAAGTTTATAACTTTGTAGTGTAAAACAGCTATGCTTTACAGTACACATTACCTTATAAAAGAGAACAAATAGCATTAAAATTTATAAGTTGTTAACATTGTTCTTTCAAACTGTACATTGTAAACTTTCTTTGTGTGTGACACATTCTACTGCTATTGTCAGAAACGTATAGGTCTCAAGATGAAAGCAGGAATAAGGAATACAAATGTCACTTTGACACTTCCAAATGTTCATCATTATTTTGCAGAGAAGTTTCTGGTCTTATAAAATCCACTAATGTTGTTTTATCAAATTAATTCTACATTGACGGATGTTATTTTCTCCCTTTCCTCAAATATGCTCACAAGGTCTTTTCAAACCTGAACGCTCCCATTTCCTTCTGAATGTATCCAGATACATCTTACTCTACCAGTCTTCTGATGGCAAGGAAAAAGCAAATGGCTGTGATTTGACACCCACCGTTACTTGTTCTTACTACCTTACTTTATTCATTCATGTCATAGAGCCTGTTTGGACAACACAGCTCTCTTCAAACCTCAGTGCTGGTAATATAGCTAAAGAACCTAGAAGTTACACCTGAGATGAAGATTCATTCAGGGATTGTCATATATCCATCACAGCTGTACTTTCCATGGAAAAGCTATCCTGAAATTTTCCATGTACAATTATCTACTTTCATCTGTTCAGAGCCCTAAACATCATTAATCATTCAGAGTAAAACATCGCTGCATGCATTCTGAGACCAAGAGAACAGATTTGGCTGGCCTGTGGTAAAAATAATAATAATGGTAATAAAATGACTGAAAAAAATTCCTTGGGACGACCTGGATTTGAGCAACAGATATCCTTTGCTTCAGGAAAGCCACATTCGCTGTTTCCATGAAAAATACCACCAAAATTTCCCCTAAATTTTAGACTTTGAAAAATACTGTTTTGAACATTCAGCAGAGTTGTAACAGAGTTTGTCTGGTACATTTGTCAGAGCTTTACATCCTCAGTTGGAACTGTGAGGCATAGGAGGCTGCCTTTCACTCCCAAAATTTGCACTGGTGCATAAAATGAATCTAGAGCCACAGACTCCTGAAATATTAACACAGTGAGCACAGCAGAAAGTAAATTTTCCACACGTTATTTTTTCCTATGTATAGTCTCTTTAAGTACAATGATCAGAAAGAGTAGGATGCATATGAAACAATTAACTCAATAAAAACAATCTGCATTGTCATATTTGTAAACTAGACAGTAAAACAGATAAAGGGAAGTTTATGTTAAAATGAGCAAATCTCATGGATTTCAGCATCACCTTTGTGATATTTCCACTCCGAGTTGGGAGACACCACCTGACAGCCTTGCCTTGAGTTATGGGTCTTGGCTAGCCCTTCCTCATAAAACAAAGGCAGAAGAGACAGTGGCAGTGCCTCCTTCTTTCTTATATACCAAGGTTCAGTGAACAGAGCATTTATTTTGTTCCTACAAAATCTGGGTGTAATTCTGCCTAAAAGTAGATGAACACATAGTTGTCACACCTTATAAGGAGGACACAAGTCCTTTATGTTGAAACTGTTTCAGCATCAAAAAATAAAATATTTATTTGGACAGTGGAGGAAAAGGGGTCTATTCTATAGATTATTCATTAGATTCAATAGCTCAATGTTGTTATATATTCTAAAAATCACTTAGTTATTTCATTATTAAATACTACAATATATTCTTGTGTGCTAATTTATCAAGTCTCTTTGAGAAATCCTGAACACCCTGAAGTTAGTGGGTTTTTGACCGTTGTCTTGAAAGGAGTCAAGATTCTGTGGAAAGCACTAACCTGTGGAAGATGGTCCCAAACAAAAGAGAAATTGGGTTGCTTGCTTCATTTCTAACAACTTGTCACTGAAATGTGTTCTCTTTGTGCAGTTAAAAATTACATCAGCTGGTGTTGTGGAACTACTTTTCTTAGACGAGTCCAAGAAGGCTTCGTCCTTATTATCCCAAAGAAAATTAGTCAGTGAAAATTAATTTCCAAAGGGACAAATTAGATGAACAAATAGCACTGCTATGAAATCCCTGTTAAAGCAGTCATAATTTGGTTTTATCACTTCACCAAGGTGTCTTCTTCCAAGAATATCTGGTCTCTGCTGAAAACAAAACAAAACTTTCATGCTTTTTAATTTATTTTTGAATATTTTGGATCCTGAATACTGTAAAACTTTCCTGCATACAAAACAACATGGTTTGATATATTTAAAAGGTCCTGTCAGATCCAATACTGTTGCTACTTTAAAAGTTTCCAGAGATTTGTTTTTTAAGTTTTATGAAGCTGACTTAAAAGACTGCCAGCAACAAGCTAATAAGCTTCTTTCATGTAATCCTAGGAAATGAAAAGAAGCTGAAGTATATTTTCATGAGTGTCAAGTACAGTATCCAACTGCACATACACAATCTCAATGGCTTTGCCAAAATTAAAGAAAATATATGCATGACCAAAGTGACTTGAGTAGCAACTGTGTGGCAAATGCAAGAGGCTTTTTTGTATGCAGGGAAAAGGAAATCTACAAACAGATGATTGACTAGAGACGACAGCTTGGCAGCGTACACAGCTTGCTGCACTGACAAGAAGTTTTCTGATGTGTGCCTATTTTGTAAAGAAGGAAAAAGAGCTGAAGCTGCATTTTCCCAGGTATAATCATGAGTTTCTGAAGACATAAAAATGTGAGAGAATATTAAGCTTTCACTGAATTCTGTTGTATAACTTGTGCACACTTGATACTTTTCTTTCCCATTGGAGAAACGTGGTCAGATCCTCCTCGAGCTTGACTATACATCTTTGCTTCATGTCAGTGAAATTACATTGACCTAACCTGTGGCATATCTGACCTATTGTGCATATCTCCACATATGGTGTTGCTTTAGAAAATAAGCTGTTCCGCTTTTTTTGTTTTTGTCTCCATATCCACTCCTGTTTTCTGGCTGCGCATTTCAATATTGAGTCAATAGTGCTGCTGATCTGAATGACCTCACTTTGAATTAATGTATTCCTGTGGTTCATTCTTGTAAAACTCAGGGGCATCTTCCACTGCAAAAATCCATTTCACTCCTGCAAGTGTATTGGTAGGACACAGATTTTAATAGGGTGAAAATAATAGTGCCTTAGGATTTTTCTCCTCCTATCTTTACATATTTTAATAACTGAAGTTTGTGCAAAATGATACTACCTGTTGTGCAAAACATCAGTGAGACCGTGAAGAAAATAGGAATCATTCCTCAGACATATCCCAGTGTTTTTCACATACATGGATAATATTTTTCACTTTACCAGAGATAGCATACAATCATGACTTAATACAGACAGTGAAACATTAACATTGTGAGTTCCAAAGACTGCTGTATGAAGAACAAGGTAGAAGATGAGATTCTGTGCAAAAGCATATTTTCTTTCTCCTAAGAAAGATATTGAAAAAAAAAAGTTTTCAGGGCAACGTTGTGTTGTTTACAGGATGAAAAAGCAAAAAGGGTGGGCAAAACAGATTTATAAGTCTGAAACTAAGCACTGACACTAAAAATCTCTTAAGCTTACTGCCAAAGTCAAGAAAAGCTGTTTTTTTCTTTTTATAACAAAGGAAAACCCAAAGACTTGAAATGAAGGACAAGTGTTTACAAAGACTGGAAGAAAGCTAAATAAAAGTCCTTTTTCCCAAGACAGTCTTATATTCTAAGAAGAAACAATGAGCAAAGAAGTGCACAGATTTGCCTGCTGCAAGATGACTCCCATGGTAACCTCCAACAGTTGGCCTCAAGGGAAGGAACATTAGTAATGAAGAATGGTTTAAGTCGAGGTCCTTCATAATGCCAGTCCAATGAGTGCAGGGAGGTGGTAAAATGGTATGAAAATAATAGAAGCACCCACTCAGAAGGCTGTGGAACCAGGCTGTAGTCTATGCCTTGCACTGTTATCTTACTGAATGGCACCGGTGAAGCCAGGGATGTTAGCTGATGGCATTTTATTTGAAGAAAAAGAGAAACTGGGAATACTTACACTGATGGCAAGGTTACTGAGGCATTGTATATACACACTAAAAAAGAAAACCAGGGTCACCTCTGTCATATAGGAAGCTGGGGGTTACCATTTCACAAGAGTATTTCTATATGTATCTTTGATGGGAAGGGCATAGTCTTCCAAGCAGATTAATTCAGTGTCCTCTGAAGACATTGCCACAGCCTATAGAAGAGTGGGTGGTACTTTCTGAAATATGTTAGCCTGCGGTTGGCTTTATTTTTTTGCTTTTCAGGATTTTTTTCTTCCAATTAGCTTCAAATCTTCTGCTGTGATTAGCAGATTGCTATCAGTATCAAAGATAGATATACCAAAGCTTTTCCATAGAAGTGATTATGACACTGCAGTCACAACAGTATGAAATCTGAGCACGTAAGTTAATTACCAAATTTCTCTTACCCATCTCCAGCCTATACCCTGGGAGAAACAGTGAAAAACACATAATGCTTTGATGCTGTGCAAACAAGTTTTAGCAATAGCTAAAACTTTGGTGAGTTATCGACTCTGTTTTGGGCACAAATCTAAAGCATAACAGCATATGGTATACTATGAGGAAAATAGACTCCTTCCTAGCCAGACCCACTACAACGGGAAAAGAAAGATGCATAGACCTCCAATAAAAATGACCAGTGTAGCAAAATAATCCTCCAAGTAATTAAGATGGACAAAAAATATAATTAAAAAGCAAACCTAAAAAACGTTCTGGGATATTCAGCCTGCAGAGGTTGAAACAAATTTCTGTGAAGTTTGGTCTGCTTCCTGCTTCCCCCTTGTCTTCTTTGGAGGCTAGATATCTTTCACTTTTGATTTAATTGTTTGGAACATGACAGCATGATAAAAGTTTTTTTATGGAAATTTCTCACAGCAGCACAGTCAATCATATTTCCAACTCATTCACCCTCTTGAGTCCCTGAGCCTCAAAGACTTCTTTCTATGGAGCTTACTTGTTAATTTAGCACTGATCAAAGCCTAAAACATTTATCATGCTTATTAGTGAATAAACCTAGCAGCAGGTATCCCAAGTGAGGAAGCAAATCCTCATTTCCTGCAAGAATGAATTGGAAATTATCCAAAGTGCTTGCAAACATTTTTCAGGAGTGACGAATTGTCAAAAAAAAAGAGCAGCTGCTAGATGCGGCAGCTCTAGGGTTAGGAGGAATGAAAAACAAGAAAAAAAGAAAAAAAGTCCTGCAAAGGTGTCTTCAGATTACCCCATGGGGATGTTCTATGGTTTCATTTACTGTAATTGCCACTGAAATTCTGTATCAGCTAACCTTAGAACCAAGCTACAAAGTAACTATATAAACTATTTTGGTTATTAATGTCCAGATTAATGGGAAATTCTTCACACTTGCTCTTTTAGAGCCCAAATCTCTTTTCATACCTAAAAGTGCATGCTGATGTGTTGGAGAGGGTTCTTTAAAGCATGTACAAATCCACTCCAGTTTGACCTCAGGAGAAGTATTAAAGACTGGTGCATGTGGACCTATTTTTCTAATAGGTAACAGAGGGAAACAAGGACTGCAGTGTGCTCAGGTTCACCACTAAAAGTTCAGACCCAGTTGCAAGTAGGGTAACCTGGCTACAGAAGTTTCTTGGGGGACTGGGAATTCAATAAACCAGCTGAGTTAAAACTCAAAACTAGCTACTTGCTCTATCTGATGAAGGCGGTCCCACCAAGAGTTTTTGATTTGTCCCACTTGATACTTACCCAAGTCTGTTATTCCATGTCTTATTCATTGGTTTTCTCTCTCTTCCTTGTTTATTATCACTTCACTTGGACACACAGTCTGATCTTGCTTCATCTTCCACCCAAACTGCATTATATCTTGCTGTACGTAGATCACCTTTGGCTCTATGTCAATGAAAGTTGCAGGCTTCTGAACACTTCAATGTTTTCTCCCTCTGCATTTATCCTCTAGACCTTGGACTTAGCTAACTATGTATCCATCTTGGCATGCTGCCCCAGAGAGCAAAGAATGATGGAATGATTGCAATATTTACCTGTAAAGTTTACCAGTATGTTACTGCTTTATAGTAAAAGCATACTACTGCACATACACCTTTTCAGCTGCTGTATCTGTCACACTTATGGATTGTTCGACAGAAGGGCAGACTACCCAACAATCTTTACAGAACAAGATAGATGTATGTACACATCTATGTGTTGCATAAGAAAAGAAAGTTACCCTACAGAGAAACCAGTAGATGTTCTGCTTTCATATAGCTGTTCTTGGTCAAGTGTTTTTGTGTATTGATAATTTTTCCTGTGTATTGATAATTTTTCCTGTGTATTGATTTTTTGTATTTGATAATAAGTTGTTATAAATTGTGAAACTAAGTAAGAAACTCAGTATAGCATACTGACCAGCACAGACAGAACTATAGCTTTAAACCATTCTTACTGGTGAATTCCTTTATGGGATTTTCAAAATTTACTTTTCACTTGTATTTTGTCTTAGCAGTATGTGCCCAGCAGTGTTCTGTGTACTAGCTCACTCATGCAAGATGCTTCGGTCTCTCAATCCCATTGAGAGTTTGTTCTGGAGAAATTTTCAGCTTAGAACTGACAGATATGAAAGATCCTTGTTACTGTCTTTGTTGGCCAGTATCGCCAACGACAGAAGCTTGCACTGTTTGAACACAATTTTATGTGTTAAATCAAGTGTATTTGTGAGAATATAGTTATTATTTTCTATGGTAAATATTAGAAACCAATGGAGTATGAGGGTCCCTCCCTCAGTAGAGAGGAAACCACCCATAGCCAAGTTTTCTCATATTTGTCGTTATTTTGCTTTACGCTTAATATTCAGCATCTATTTTCATGCCAAACTGGGGAAGGGGCAGAGAAAACACAATAGTTTTGGTTTTTGCACTGAATGTCCTGTGTATTCCTGAGCACAAAGTATGTCCAGGAATAGCATAGGTGAATGTAAAAGCTATGATATATTGTTTTAAGGGTAGGATTTAAATGGAAAATTTCTCAAATGCCTCCACATTATCAAAAGTTCATGACCTTAACTATGGACTTTCAGCTGTTACAGGAAGTAGAGTCCTAATTATACAGACAAACACAACATCTGAGTAAAAGGCCTGTAAAGACTAATTTAAAATTCATGGAAATTCCTCTTATATATACTGTGGATCCTAACAATTCTCTATCCTTCTGCTGAAGAGAAGCTTAGCTGTAATATGAAGACATTGCACTTTGTCTTCTATTTTATAGTCTTTCAAAGGGAAAACAAAAAGTTACATGGAACAAAATCAAGTCTCCTACTTCCTCTGCTATCATCAGAACTCCTGCCTGGTAAGGGTTCTTTAAGAAATAGAGATCAGCTAATGGAAAATATGAGAGGTAACAGCTGTTCTCCCTCCCAAAAAACCTCCAACCCCAAACTTGAGAAATCATGTTTAATATTCCTTTCCTTTCCTTATATTTTTATTGCCATCTACATCAGTTCAAATTGCAGTGTTAGACATTTATTATTATGAATATTAATTCCACAAAAAGCTGTATTTTAGATTTATTGAAACTGACATAATATTCACTCCATTTCTTAAAAATCAGATAACTTTGCCACAAACTAAGGCAGAAATCCTGCAATAACTTAATAACTGTTTGTTTTTTAGAAGGAATATGAAATTTTGGAGAAGAACGATGCCTAGGTAAGGTCAGACCAAGTTCAAATGATTGCTTACTTTTATTTTTTTTCGAGTACCAACAGAGGCAGAGCAGAGATACTTCAGTGCTGTAAGCCAAGTAATTCACATACTGCTTTTAAGTTTAGAAAATGAATATACAGCATTTCTGATATTGTTACTTTAAAATGCATATTGAAATACTATTGTCATTATGGTCTAATAAACAGATAAATAAAGATGTGCAATTATGCATTTTGACAATTTAACAGAACAAAAGCCACAAACTTGACAGTAAGCACTATTCAGTTGTGAAATAATCTCCCTTGGGAAATGGTGGAAAAAGCTCCATGTCTAGGAACATTTACAATTCTACTACAAAAAGCATTGGAAAATATACCATAGGGAACAATCTTGTACTGACAGCAGCCTGGACTAATGTGCCATTCCCTTTCTGTAATTTCTATAATACCTGCAAAGAATGTGTTTCAGTTACTCAATCTTAAATTCTCTGTTGGATCTCCCATAATCTACCACAAACTTTGATTACAGCATACATTTTAATAATCAGGATTAAGGGCTCTGAAAACAAGGAGTTATATAGTAACCTGAATAATAAATAAAGTAGGCAATGCTAAACTGTAATACTGTCAAATGTACTTGAACACGGTACAAGTCATCCATATAGCATTCCCCTCCTTTCAAGAAGTACCATGGGCTACCATTTAAAAACAATGTGGCATTATACAAGGTATTTCTAGCTTGTGAATTACTGTTGCAAGTATAATAAGGGAAGTAAGAAAATGCCTTAAAAAATTACTATCCAATTTCCCCCTCCCCCTCCCCCCGAATCCCCCAAAAGAGATAAATATTATCATTCCTCAAATATACACTTAGTAAAACATATTCTACTAGGATAAGTTCTCAAGGTTTTCCTGACCTTTTTGTGCAGTTACTATTTCCTTCTCCAAACTCAGCTTTTTAGCTGGTTTTAAAATGGCAATATTTTGTACCTTTGCTTCATTCCTGTGTGTGATTAAAAGGGTGGGGTAGAGAGAAGATGCCAGATTAGCCACTAGCATACATGTAAATGCAGTCTCACCTGGGGAATTGTTGAAAGCAGTCGTTCTGCATATCAAATACCTTTAGGTTTCTCTCTTTACCCATCCTTAATTTCCTTGATGGCCTAATTAGAGGGGCTGTGACATTGTTTTCATCACCCAGTCTCTCTTTTTCACTTTGCCCTCACATTACTGAATATTTCTGTGTAACCATTTTATTTTCAGCTACTGCAGCCCATCACAGTGGAGAATCAAGATCTAAGTCCTGTCAGACTTAGGTCCAGATTCCCCAAAACCTGGTGGCTCCTTTCACTTTCATCAGCTGCAGCTGTATGAGGCTCTGAGGAAGAGTCAACCGTTGCTGTTATTTGCTATTTCATTTATTGTTAAGAAAATTATTTTATGGTGAGGACTTACATCCCAATGATTAGAAGAAGAATAATTTTAGTATTGGTGACATTGCTTTTTGAGAGACACTTGTTGTTCTCTTTGGATCAGTACCTGGCAGACACAGATATGACGAAGGTTTTTTCCACCTTGCTCATTGTAGCTGCTGATTACAGTTACTTGGAGCTTATTAAAGACTAGTATATATTGTGCAGTAGCAAACATCTTGTTCAGTATAATAATTTGTCTTGGGGAAACTCACCTAATCAGCGCTTTTTGGTGGAAGAGGGCTGATGATGAATAAATAATTAGTGCTTGTTAGACCAACACTTTATGGCACTAAGGCCGCAGTTTATTGATCATTGAAATGTGTCTTTGTATACTCCTCATCTGCTAATGACAGAGCAAAACAAAAGTAGGTAACTTTAAATTCCACTGGACACTGATACTGAACCAGCTAAGGGCTAAGGTTTTTGTAGGCATCTTTGGAAATCAGTAAACATTCATATGAAGTGGGAAAGCTTGGCTTTTTTTGAACAAGGTTATGTCAATAATATATAGCACATGAGCCTTTGTTAGCCACAGTCAAGAAATGAGGTAGCTGACAGACTGAGTAACTTTTGCAACAAGCAAAATCTTACAGGTTAAGTATAATTTCCTTAAACTCTGATTGTGTGACTCATGTAGTCACTGCATTGTCACTGGTCACTGGGTTTTACTTCCAGTATCACTTGCTTGTCCCAAAGGCTGTGATAGCATTACCATTCTTTTCTGCAAGAATATCTCAGGCCAAGAATAAAGCAACTCAGCTGAATTTTCTTCCAGGTTACTTAGGGTTCACTTAGTCATGTTTCTTTCTCTCTGTTTGATAGCAGTAGCTAATATCAGAGGAAAAGCTTGTGCAAACAGAAAGATGGCTGTTCCTCATCTGACATCAGAATTCAGAATGGATCATTACAGATTTATTGTCATAAAGATGAGCAAACAAACAGAAACCATTGAGGCTTTTTGTTATGTGGGTAAGATAAATGTAAACAGATTTATGAAGTGAAGCGTGTTTTGTGTATAGGCATCTGACCATTAACCACTCTTTATTCACACAAGGTAACTGACAATAGGTGGGAAATGATTCATTTGATTCATCGTTTTGCTTTTTACTTCAATGTATCAGCTTAGAAGAAGTACAAAACACAACATAATGAATTGTGAAGTTTAGCTGGAAGTCCTAGTAGGAGGTCATGCAGAGATATTTCAGCTGTGCAGACAAAAATAAGCTAAACAGAAGGACATAAGTGTTCTTACAGCAGATCCAATTTAAGGGAAGTCACTAGATAAGTGCCTGGGCCTACTTTTTGAAGAAGGATGAGGATGCCAAGCTAAGCTTAGCATTGCAAGTTAATTAGCATAATTAGTGTGCTTGTAAAAAAGGGAGAAAAACTCTCTCTGCTGTCACAGGAGACATCTCAAGTCAAAATTTGATTGTGCTCATAAAAGTCCAAATTCCTATTACAAATCTATTGAGAGAGATCCAACATTTGATATTTGAGAAAAAAAAGTCCTTGTATTCACACTGATATCTGAGACAACAGTGACTTCTGCAATAATATTTCAAGATTATTTTTCTCATTAGAAATTTTAATTTCTTCTCATTAGGTTTTATTCACCTCTCTCTGAAATGAATAGGAGATCCCCTTTTGACATGAGAAGACAGGCTTGGCATGATCACTTTTACTGTGAATGTGCCAGAGGTCACACACACTACTCTAACTCCTCAGACTCAAGAGGTCAGTGGTGCAAATTAGTGTGGTACCTAAAAACATCAGGGGTTTCTGCTACAGGAACTATGGTAAATGTACTTTTTTAATATTCTTGTGTCTTCTTTCCTCAGATTCCCTGAGACCTAGTAGATCTATGTTCTTGTTCTGGAGTTTCCCCTGTTACAGTTAATTTATGTCATTCCTGTTTGTATCCTTCCCATGAAAATTCTTCTTAAGTAGAGAAGTGAATTATCCATGGTAAAAGTTGAAGAGGTTGAGATTCAGAGTTAGTGAATTTTAGTGATCAAAAATAAACAATTACTAGGGGAAAATCCATAATAACTTTAAAAAGGATTCTGTACTTGAAATAGCTGAGACTCAGTTTCTGTAAATTCTGTGTGACTGCTGAGGGACTCTTTTAAACACTGTTAAGTAAACCAGAATTATAGTTGAAGAATGGCTTGAGGCAAAGAATTAATGAAAAAACTATCCTGTTGTGAAACCCAGCAAATTAGGACCTATAAAAGGGGTATTATATTTAGAAGTGTTAAAGCTGATTTGAGTTTTTAGATTTCAGGAGGGGAAGTAAGATGTACTCAGAAGAGTACATCTGTTACCAGTTAACTTAAAATAGTCAACACATTGCTGATCTTGAAAAGTGTCCAAGGAAAAAACCAAAAGAAATTAATATAGTGGGAAGGTAAGTGAAAGTTCTGACCTCAAAATAATTAAGTGAAAGTTATTCTGTTGGCTGATATCATTTTCAGTGTCCTAGAGCCTTTTGTGCCCTAGATGGTTTCAGAAAAGGTAAAGTTCCTATTGCTCAGAGAGATAACACATTCTAATGAGAATGACTGTTAAACAAGTGCTTTCAAAAACAGTCAAAACTAACAACACTCAATGCTTGAATTATCTTTTTTATTTACTTGTTCATTTAAGTATTACTATCCCTATATTCACCACTTCAGTAAGGAAGAAGTGTCCATTTCATATTTCATATTTCTTCCATAAGGCAGAAGAAAGGGAGCTGTGTCTGGCCCAGTTCCTCTGATTTGGTGCTCAGGTAGAGCACGATCAGTGGGTAGTTTGTGGCATGCGACATTCAGCAAACGTCAGAAGAAATTAGAGGGAGAGGGCAAAAACACACTGGAAGAAGGAGGGGGAATTTGTGCATATCTGCAGCCACCAGCTGTAGAAAAAAACATGCACACCTTCATTCAGTTACAATGTTGGAAAAGAGGCTTGAATACAAGATGCTGTCCTTGTTATACATGTTGGTATAGCAAAAGGCTGGATTAGGGAAAAGAAGATCCTGTTAGTAACATTCAGCTGCTAGTATGTAGTGAACAAAATGCAGATTTAAAATTTTATACAAAAAAAAAGGGAAAGTGATCAATGTATACTCCAACAATGACAGTCTTAGTACACACACAGTGCAGATGAACATTGATGAATGTATATGGAGCAAATGTGAGTTGCCATAATTCCATGTAAGTCAATGCTAATGAGCAGGGAAGTCACTAGTATCAATGAGAGCCTGTCCTACTGTCCAGCAATATATATACCACACCAAGTCACGCATGCCTGAATGTGCCTACATGGACGACACATGTACCTAGGTGGATGAGACATGAGGATTCATTATAATCAGATGCATTTTGGTGCACAATGAAAACAAAAAAAACATTTAAATACGGTGAAACACAAGGATTGCATTTATACTGCTTACCTTGAGTGCTTGAAGTATCACTACAATCAAGTCAAAAAAGCTAAACTGAACAAGTTTTATCTTAAGTTCTTGGAAGGCAACTAGGAGAGAGTAGGCTATGTTTCCTTTTTATACAGTTTAGTCTGAAGTAAGACCCTAGCATGTGCTACAATATTAAAGAGTCTTTGGCAGGTTCCATGCCTTTTCATAAAGTGCTGACAGCTAGATATCATAGAGTTGTTGCTTTCATATGCAAATCTGAGCTTTTGCGCCTAGTTCCAATCAACAATTCAGAAAATAAATTGCAGACTTTTTTTAATTAAGATATTTTAACAATAAAACCTGAGAAAAGCAATCCTGAAGTCTCTTTGATGTAACAAAAGATAAAATACAGTGACAATTTTGCTAATATATGTGAAAGGTACCATTTTATTCCTTTCCCAATAATTGAGTTTAATGTCAAATCACAGAGCAGTTCATTATCAGTCAGGGCTAGAGGCAACATCACCCACTTGAGTGTATTTTGAACTGAGGTGTAAATCTGAGATTGGATTGAATGGTCATGTTTTTCAGATAGTCTCGGGCAGTAAATCAGACACTTCACTTAGAAACAGATTTATTTGAACAGTGTAACAAGCAGACATTGATAAATAAACTTTTCTTTGTCAGGAGGAATAATTGCTGGCAACCTCAGTTTTAACACGAGGCAGGAGCTTGATCACTAAGCTGATTTATTTAATCAAGAAAAGTTCCTGAGACAGAACTACTGAATTTTGAACACACGAGCTTCGGAAAAGGTTACAAAGGGATGCATAAAACTTATGGTATCTGAAGCGAAATGGCAACATACCTAAAAAGAATCTTGGCATTGGATAGTAGCATATGAATTTTATGTGTTAGCTTGATGTATCCAAAATCTTATTAGGTTCTGATCCACAAATGTCGCTTTTCACCAGGCAAAGAATTGATAGGTCAGTAAATTCTGAGAAAGGGGAAGCAGCCTGACAAGAAATAATTGTCTTGCAGCCCTGTACAAAGAGTATGTATGAGCAGGGGTGGTGTAGTAATTGTTTAGTTATAGTTCCTTCCAGCAAAACAGATATAATGTTAAATCAAGGGATTTTACTGCCTGTGACAAATTGAGACTATATAACCTTCCCAGTCTTCAGTTACTCAGCATTTTGATACCTCTACTATTTTCAAATCCTTCCTAGGTTATGACAAGAATTCACAATAAAACTGGATGCTTTTATCACATAAACAGTAACCAAAAATGTCTTCCACTGCTCTCTGTGAATTTATAAAAACAAATCCATTACACAAAGCAGGACAGGGAAACAACAGCCCTAATTGAAGTGCCATTCATTCCAGCATGCAAGCATTTTTTGACTTAATCAATCAAGAAACGGAAATAGATGAAGTGACAAGAGAAGTGAACACACAACAAATACCAAATAAAAAAGTCTTAAAATGTGATCCCTGTAAAACAAGTGTAATATCTGTTGCCCTTTGGTCATGCACTCCATGGCAAATAAATGAGACAAGGTAGGAAGATAGAAAGAATGAAAGGATCCTCTTTCTTGTGGCTATGATCTCCACACAGGATTTGGACACAGCTTTCATCAGGGTCCTGTCTGAACAATTAACTGTCAGTTGTCTCCAGTCATATCTGCTGTGTTTCCCAAAGCTGGTGGTGGCAGCTCTGCACTGCTGGAGGAGTAGTGGCATTTATTCCATTGTCTTTGCTGTATTGATACAAACTTTACCAGAGGACAGCAATGTTAATCTACAGGGCCAGAACAAGTCACTGGAGGTCACCTGCATTTCCTTCAGAGCATGAGTTAACTTCTGTATTCCCTCTTATTCTTCACCAAAATATTTTTTCTGAACTGTTCTAAGATTAAGACATTGAGAGGGTCATTAACCTTCTAAACTTCTGGTTTTTTACTGTCTGTTCAGTTGCTCGTAGTTTGTACAAAGTGCTTTTGTCAGAGAAACTCGCAACTGATGGCAGTATCCAGAATTCTTGGTGGAGGGACATGCATAATAAATTCCAGTCCCATGACCAAAAATTGTGTCAAAATTTGGGCAGGAGGGGAGCATAGGATGAGATGATCAAAGCTGTTGCTTGCTAGATCATGGCTCAGTGCATCAGTAGGATTACAACAAATACCTGGTTCAAAATAAAAAGCATAGTAAAAACTCTTGTCACACAATCACCTAGAGAACTAGACATTAGAGAAATAAAAGTTAAGCAATTAAAAACCTGTTTGTTGCCTTAGGCGTGTTTCAGTTTGTTGTTCGTCAGCTCCATTGCTCTGTCTGTTCCACTTAATGGTTCATTTGGCTGAATTTGGGACCAAGAAAGAAGCAAATATGTTGTGTAAAAGAGAAAATTGTTACGTTTTCGTAGCGTATGCTGGCTGCAGGTCAGAAGCCCTAAAATGATAGCTACAAATATACTGTCATATTTAGCACACAAAGACATACACATTCCGGGAAACCTTTTATATTTAGTATTCTGGTCACATTTGCTTTAGAATACGGCTCCAAAAATCTCAAAGGCAAATGGAGAGTACAGCACATCTTATTAGCAGTTAAATTTTAGGTCTGGGCCTTTTTTCACACAGGTTTTAATAAAGATACTCTTTATTGTTACTAACATGAAAGAGCAATAAAGTTCTATGTATTTAACTTCTGTCCACTTTACAGAAGAGCTACTCTATGGAATCAGATGAAACATCCCTCTGGCACAATATCCTTCCCCTGATAATGGCCAGTGGTAGGCACTTAGGAAAGAAACAAGCTCACGCCTAGGTAATCTTTGCCCTGATGTACACCCCCCCCCCCCCTTAATTCATCAGCAGTTTGGAGTCTGGCCTTGGGAACACCGAGTTGAGATTACCTTGATGGAGTTATTCTCCATTAAATTGTCCAGCCTCATTCATCTTTCAACACAAATGTGTTTTGCTTTCAACATTTCCAATAGCCCAGGTAAAAGAGGAAATGAGTTTACACTCTACTTGCAAAGCTTATTAAATTTTCCTTATTTTGACTTTATTAAAATCACCAGTCAGTAGAAGTGTACCACCAAATTCACCTGAAATTTAGGTCAAAGGTGAGTTTCCCAAACTTTCTAATGTTGAAGAAAATTCAGTTGTCTACTTTTGTTTGGAAATATGTACTCCACCTTTACTATGCCTCTCACCATTTCATTTGTCCCATAAGGGTCATCATACTGTAGTAGGATACGAATCACCCAGGATTTCCAGCCTGAGTAGACACAGAACTATTATAAATCTCAACTCAAAATCCATTCTTATGAGACATGATTTTCGTTTGCAGGTCAAAGAGAACTGATCCGAAACTGAAATTTAACAGTTTTACCCAAGGATCAACTGAAATTATATTCTTCCTTTCATTACTCTGCTTTACTCTTCCTTTACTCTGCTAAATGAATGCCATAGCATTTAGCTCTATCATTCTGAGATAAAAAGATATTTATTTCTTATTTTGAAAATGCAAAGGTTACTTAGTGGAGTAGATGATTCTGTAAGACTTTTTGTTGTTTTTGTTTTGTGTAATTACTTGTGTAATTAATGCCGTTCCTGCGCAGTCTAATGAAACAAATATATAATTTGGATGCTCAAAAATTGTTATGGGGTTGTTCAGGCATCTGCATACCTACATCAGTGTCATAAACTAGCAAAAAATCATTGCTGTCCTACTGTACCAATATAGCATTTTTCTGCAATATCATTAACTCTCCTGCAGAGTTCCCTTTATCTGAAAGATGGTTTACAGATGCCTGAGGAGACAAGTTGCCTTTCCAAGAACTTGCAAAGGGAAAATTAGAAAGGGTATGAAGGAGGATATTGCCGGGGAAATTCATGGGGAAAAAAAATCAGTCTCAGAATTAATTTGATTGGAAATGCTATTAGGAATAGCAACTCCTTGCCTCAGTAAAGACACACACCATTTCACTTCTAGCTAGCACCCATGGACACAGCAGAATCAAACTCTTAATCACACCCGCTGCTCTTTCTCAGTCAGTTTGTACCTTCTGGGGGATAGCCACAATGTGACAACTCCATCAAAGCAAACCAAATGAGATGCTTTTTCTTTCATCATTTTAAAAAGTTGTATAGAGTATGTCTCTGATGAGTAGCTGGCAATCAGGATGAAGAACTTGCCTTATAGCAAGTTGGGGCATGCTGCAAAGTCCTATTTAAAGTCTGCAGCCCTGGTGATGCTAAGCTGACTCATTTCAGATGGTAGAACTTCCAAAATTATGTGCTGAGCATGTTTGATCTTACAGCTGAAGTGTGAAGATTTTATTCTCTCAGAAGGTATGAAAATGTCATACTGACATATGTAAAAGGCACACATGGGTGTCAATTTTATAATACAGAATGGGCAGTTAGGCTGGACATAAATAATCTCTAAATACGCATCAGAGAGACTTTTTTTGTATGTGGAGAGTTAGGCGGCATGAGCATTTGAATAAGAGGCTATCATTTGACAGCAGCTGAACACAAACTGTGCTGAGACTCTTTGCCATTCAGCTCTCCTCTTTGTTCCCCAGCCCTACAACTCTGTGCCCTACCTGTTGTGAGCTAATACATTTCATTAGATGCAAGAAATGATCCTAGAAGGATAGTTTTCTCTTGGTCCACATGGCCAGAACCTATACCAGCAGAAAAAAGGGGGAGGAACTGCAACCACAGTGTTCAAATTGTCTTACTCTGTCACAGAAGTCAGGAAGACATGTTCCACTCATCCATGAAGTAGATAGGATCCAAGAAGACATAGGAAGTTGAACTCCAAGAGAGGAAGAAGAATGCAACGTAAAAGCACAGGGATCAGACTTTATCTGACTTCTGGGTTCTGTTAACTCATTTTTCAAAGCCACCATTACCTTAGCCATTTTCAGTCTTTAAACTACAATTTAAGCTAAATGAAAAGACATACATGATTGTTTCTAGTAACATTTATTTTAATATAAAAGACTTGATGTAGAGCTAGGGGTCTTAAGCTCAGGGTACAAGAGAGGGGGAATTAGGAAAAAAATAAAAGGGTGAAAAAGAGTTGAGAAGAGTTTGAAAACTTAAGTTTTTAAGATATCTGCAAGTTTTCCAGAGGAAAAGAAAAAGAGAAGGGAAGTGAAAAGGTATGAGATGGGGAAAGAGAGAGGGTTGTGTAGGAAAAGCTGAAAACCAAACATTCTAGAGTCATGAAAGACAGAGGTAAGATACGTGCAAGCAGGCATTGTTTAGTTGTAACCAAATCAACTGGAATTTAAACAATGGGTGCCATGATATTAGTTATCCTCTTTTGTGGTTTTATGCTTTTGACAAAAATGTCTTACTTCTGAATGTAATCCTAAGTATTATTTGTTAAAAGTGTATCGTGATTGTAACTGAAGTCTTCACTATTACTGCCCTTTGAAAAAAACTGATTATAAAAATAAAGTTATGCTCTCCATGTATACTTCAGAAGTACTTTTCTTACAGTTACATCTTTACACAGCATAACACTTTCCTAAAATAGTGAAATGTTCTCATGTCCTATACAAAGTCTTCAAGGCATTCATATTCCTAACAGTGTTGGATTGACTCAAATTGTTCTTCAGTACTTAGAGTAGAAACTGTTAGTGTAACACAGCACTCGTTATGCTATTTAGTGGCTGACTTAAGGCTGAAATAATGTACTCTTCCTACCTATTCAAGTTTACCTTTTCCACAAAATTATTAACTTTTACAGACAATCAGTTCATCACCCAAAGATAAGACAAACATGTATTTAAAGCCCTTACCAAAAGTAGACTGGTAGTTTTGTAAATTGATCTCAGTGGCAAAATCATGACTGGTTTCTATTTTCACTACAGCTGTAGGTGGAACGAAAGCATAGTGTTATTCTAGTATCTCCACAGGCATTCCCTTACAGGCTGGAAGAGGGTGAGAGACATGTAATAGATGTTTATCTTTGATACCTTTTTCAGTGCTGCTAGCAGGAGGGCTCCTCAGGTAGTCAGCTGAGAACCCAGCTCTTTCTGATCTCCTGACAGGTTATATGGCTTCAGGAAAGTGACTTGCTATAGCTGATAGGGCCCCTGGCATTAATTTCTAACGTCATCCAGTGACTGGTTTCCTTTCACTGAAACCAGTCTTGGACTGGTCTGTACGCTAGTGACATTTTGTATATTATTTCTCTTTCAGTCACCAAGGTTTAATTTTTCATAATCCCAGGAAAACCCTTTTTGCTATTTCAACAGGTTTAGATGAGTATCTAGTCATTATAAAACATTTAATATCTCTTAAATTCTGGTTTGGGGTAATTAAAAAAATCTTCTTTTTCCAGTGTAATGAGTTTGATTTATTATAGTTGCTCTTGGGTTTTTTAAAAATATTATTATTGTTGTTGTTGTTGTTGTTGTTGTTGCTGTTATAATTATTACTTGGAATGACAAATTTGGGGAAGGAGAGATGAATTTTACTTTACTCATTCCAACACACTTTCTTCCAGATTATTTTTAACATTTAAGGCACTTTAATTCTGTTTGCTTCTTGTACCACCTCACACCCCTCCACTTCCCAGACACATGCAAGAATTTAGGAATTTAATTGTGGGGTAAACTGCCTTCTCATAAGAAAATAGTAGAATGGGGAATTATTTGAAGATAATGCATTGCAAGATTCCCTTCAGAGAATCATTCTTAAATCACACTACTGTGTAGTCTGTTCTGCTTAGCCCATCTCTGATGAACAGTGTTACCACATGAAGACAAGAGAGGCAAGTTAGTGTTTGTCCTTCCTGTTTGTTCCATCTAAGCTATTGTTACCATTTATCAGTAACTGGAGGATGCGGACATACTACTTTAGCCTCATATGTAACTATATCCTATTCTCAATATAATTGTGATTTCTTCTGCACGTTGCTATCTCATTCATTCAAGCTGGCAGCTCCACAAGACTGGGAGAGCTCTTCATTGTCATATAGATAGGTTAAAAGCATGAGCACCATAAAAGCCTAAGCAGAGTGTACTGGGATCTGACATTGCATTTTGTCAGAAATTCTGGAATGAAAAATAATTAATTTAATCAGAAAATTACTTGTGAACAATTCTGTGCATATGAGTTCTATCTTTCCAAATGATGACATTATTTGCTGGCGGGTGGGAAGTTTAGGGAGCCTCAGGCTTAGATTTACATTGCTTCTAAACACTGGGTTTGGGACCAGACAGGCTTTCGTGGAGCAACTGAGTCTCAAAACATCAGGAGCTAAAAACTAAGGAGAAGAAAGTCAGTGATCTAAGGCTTGCTAAGAGCAACCCTGAAGTCCCAGGAACTCAAAGTCCAAAGCTGCAAGGTATCTAGGCCATTTTCTATCAGTTACTTTAGCTTCTGTTAGAAATATCCCCTAAAAGGTGTTCTCGTTCAGTAAAGAAGCTTCCAACCATCCATTGTACATTTTGAATATAGTTAAGACTCATCCACCTTAAGAAAATCTCATTAGAAAATCCAGAAACTGCTTATAAATAGTTCAACCCCAAATAATGAGACAGACGTCAGAAAGTTAGCATGATACACTAAAAGTAAGCATGAATAGCGTATTTTAGAAAAGCAGAAAAATTAGAATTAAAAGGGTTTTTGTTGCTGGGTTTTTTTCCCTTCCAGTTCTTGCTCTTTCCATAGAGGAATGTATCAGAAAGACGGACGGGCTTCCATGTCCCATGATTTTTTCTTGATAGTTTTAATGGCAACTCATTAGACTGAGAGGAAATTTTTTAAAATGGTGCACAGGGATTGCACTATGCCACTCCCATTAAAATCACTGGGAACCTGGAGGATAAACCTCCTCCCAGATTTGAAAATGTACCCTCAACTGTAAGTAACTTCCATTTATCTGTGCTTCAATAAGCTAGAAAATTAATCATATTCCATTTCTTAAATATTATGGTTATACTTTTGGGTACTAATACAAGTGTGTTTAAATGATATAAGTGCATTGTAAAATCCAAAACTAAATTCCTTTTCAGTTGTCATGTAGTAAGCTAATAAATACACGATATGTACATTTTTCATTAATGATATCAACTAATTATCTTATTACAAAAAAAAAATACAAAGAAATTGCAGTCATAGAAGGGATCACTGTTCATTTATTATGCATTAATTGCTAACATCTAAATAAAACAGTTGTCATGAGATGATGTGAAATCTTGACAAATTAATAAAACTAATACATATTGATTGTTGTGCTATATAAGTCATTATTGGTAATTCTGAAAAGTTAGTGCAAACATGGGTGCAAAAATCTCTCTAGACTTGATTGAGAGGAGCACTGTAAGCAATACTAAAACTGGAGAATAATGTAATGAGCTCAAAATGATAAGCCGTAGAGCCGGGCAGGTTGATAGACTGCAATATACCACTTAAATGTATTGAGAGTGTGTCAACCAATGTAGTTATAAGTAGTCTTGCAATATGAACCCTACAAGCACTCTGTTTTCTCACTTACAGATGTTTATTTGACTTTTATTACCAGTGTATGAGTGACACTGATTGGTTACTTCCACACCATGTGAGAAACTCTCTTTTCATATGCACTTGCATCCTGTAAACCTATGACTTTCAGAAACAAAAGCCTAAAAAAGTGTTTTATGAAAACCTTGTGTGACTCTGAAACATAAAGTGCAAAAATAACATACATGAGCAGGATTAGCTCACGGCTTGGACAAGTGTACTCTGCGCTGGGTTAAAAACTGGCTGGTTGGCCCAGCCGAGAATGTAGTAGTGAATGGAGTCAAATCCAGTTGATGGCCAGTCACGAGTGGTGTTCCCCAGGGCTCAGTGTTGGGGCTGGTCCTGTGCAGTATCTTCATTGATGATCTGGATGAGGGGATTGAGTGCACCCTTCAGTAAGTTTGCAGATGACATCAAGCTGGGTGGAAGTGTCGACCTGCTAGAGGGCAGGAAGGCCCTACAGAGGGACCTGGACAGGCTGGATTGTTGGGCCGGAGCCAACGGTATGAGATTCAACAAGGCTAAGTGCTGGCTCCTGCACTGGGTCACAACAACCTCATGCAGTGCTACAGGATTGGGGAGGAGTGGCTGGAGAGCTGCCTGGTGGAGAAGGATCTGGGTGTGTTGGTTGACAGCTGGCTGAACATGAGCTGGCAGTGTGCCCAGGTGGCCAAGAAGGCCAGCAGCATCCTGGCTTGTATCAGGAATAGTGTGGCCAACAGGAGCAGGGAGGTGATCGTACCCCTGTACTCGACACTGGTGAGGCTGCACCTCGAGTACTGTGTTCAGTTTTGGGCCCGTCATTACAAGAAGAACATCAAGGTGCTGGAGCATGTCCAGAGAAGGGCAACAAAGTTGGTGAAGGGTCTAGAGAACAAGTCTTATGAGGAGCGGCTGAGGGAGCTGGGGTTGTTTAGCTTGGAGAAGAGGAGGCTGAGGGGGTACCTTATTGGTTTCTACAACTACCTGAAGGGAGGTTGTAGCAAGGTGGGGGTTGGTCTCTTCTCCCAAGTAACAAGTGATAGGATGGCCTTATAGATAGAAATGGCCTCAAGCTGAGCCAGGGGACGTTTATAGGTTGGATATTTGGAAAAACTTCTTCACCGAAAGGGTTGTCAGGCACTGGAACAGGCTGCCCAGGGAGGTGGTGGACTCTCCATCCCTGGAGGTATTTAAAAGAAGGGTAGACGTGATGCTTGAGGATATGGTTTAGTGGTGGACTTGGCAGTGATAGGTTAGCAGTTGGACTTGATGATCTTAAGGGTCTTTTCCAACCTTTATGATTCTATGATTCTATGATTCTATGAAATGATTTGTCAGATATCAAAATGAGGCTGCTCAACTGCTGATAAATGACAGAGAGTGGCTTGGCAAGCTCTTCTGCCAGCTCCCTCAGTATCCTTGGGTGGATCCCATCCAGTCCTATGGACTTGTGAACATCAGGTGAAGGAGCAGGTCGGTGACCACCACTTCTTCAACAGCTGGGACTTCATTCTGCATACTGTCTTCATCTCCCAGCATAGGGGCCTGACAACCCCAGGGATGACCAGTCTGACTATTAAAGACTGAGGCAGAGAAAGCATTAAGTACCTCAGCCTTCTCCTTATCTTCTGTGGCAAGGCTAGCTTCCACATCCAACAAAGGAGGGAGATTCTCCCTGGCCCTCCTTTTGTCACTGATATATTTATAAAAATATTTTTTGTTATTTTTAATGGTGGTGGCAAGTTTAAGTTCCAGCTGGGCCTTCGCCTTCCTGATCTTTTTCCTGCATAACCTCACAACATCCTTGTAGTCTTCCTGAGTAACCTGCCCCTTTTTCCAAAGGAAGTAAGCTCTCCTTTTTTTCTTGAGTTCCAGCCAAAGCTCCCTATTCAGCCAAGCCGGTCTTCTCCCCCACCTGCTTGACTTATGGCACACAGGGACATTCCCTCTAACATTCTGTCCATACGTGACAGTTCCTAGTCCAAGTTCCTCCACTTGTCATTCCTGATTCGAAAATGATCCCAAAATGCACCTTCCCTTTCTGGTCAGAAAGAGCTATTGGAAAATATTTATCCCAAAAGTTTTATTTTAACCTTCCTTTAAATTCCTAAAGAGGTGCTGGCGTCTCCACTCACTTGAAAGAACCCAAGATAATGGGAATCAGAGTGGGGAAGCCAGGCCTCTGAAGTCAGAAGCAAACAACATGGTCACTGAATCTTTTTTGCTTGCAAATATGATGCGGTACTTATTTGCACAGAAAGAGGGACGTCATGCCAGCAGAAGTCCTTAGAAATGTGCTTTTACAATGCAAGATATTATACAATACAAGATCTAATACAATACAAGATAGCATAAAGTATGAGCCACTAACACTGTCATTTAAATTAAGATCTTACTCGATTTTACCAGTAACCTGATATGATGTCCAGGAATATCAAAAGATGCCAGTTATAATTTATTTGCAGAGATCACCTTCTTGAAGGTGTTAAGAACTGCTTTAAATAGAAGTACCTGGGTACCTGGGTGTCTTTAAAAATCTGTTTTTTCCTTCCCTGTCTTCATGAGCCTATGAAGTGAAAAATAGCACAGAGTGCAGTGCAGTGCCTGCTCCAGCACAGGTGTCCAGATTTGCCATAGCTGTTAGCAAAATATGGGTCTCTCAGCAGTCTTAATGAATTCCATAACATAGGTACTATCCAAAGTTAAGGAAAGTTCTTTTGGTACTGTAAATAGCAGAGACATCGAGAATCATGTAAAACTTTTATTTCATGACCCTTGCATCTGCTATGTAGCCATTGCTCTCACACAGACATTTCTTAGGTGAGAGTCCATTACTCAAGTGAAGTAATTCTGTGTGTTCACTGCACTGCTGATGCAAGTGTATTTTGCCCAGGCAAGATGAAACCTCCTCATGTGTAACAGTTGCTAATGTGCCTCACCCTTGGTAATGAATCTCCTGTTACATGCAGTTTGCATGGCAAGATGACAATCCAGCAATAAGGAGGCTGCAAAAGCTCAGTTTGCTTCCATGGATTTCAAGATCAGGTCTATGATGACAGAGAAGCGGGAAATATGTGAGGAACCAGCTGGTCTTTTAAATTATTTTCCCTAATTTTTCCCTTGGATGCCACTAAAAAAGAAGTATGTTGAGTTAAACTTAGTTGAACATCTTTCTCTAAGACACTTTTTCTTTCTATAAGTCTCTGTGATCCCCCTCCCAGGTTCTACTTGCTTGATGATGAAAGGTTGAAAAACATGTGTTGGTAGGTAGCAGATGGCTTTCTGTAATCTGAAATGATCATTTTCATACTATGACATACAGAAATACAACTAAGATGAGTTAGCACATCTACAGCTCTGGTCCTGTCACTCTGGAGACAAAAATAAACAAAACCTAATTGTTACTTTTTCTCTTGTCTTTATCTGCCTTCTACTATATTTATTTTCCTCCTCTTCCCTCTGTTCACCAACATGTCAAGCTCCCCATTCTGGTTCCTCGTCACATTTTCCCTTCATTGCATAGCCAGTCCTAGACTGTGTTGGCAAAATACTCCTCCCTTTTATAACATGTTTTTTCCATTTCTAATTCTTCTGACCTGTTTTCTCTGTAGAAAAGTGTCTTCTCATTTTCAAAACATTGCTTCTGCCTTCATCTCCTCCTATATTCTCATGAATTTTTTTGTGCCACCTTCTCCCCTTCCATTGCCACTTTCACTACCGTCCTCAACAATCTGAACAAAATCCTGGGTGATTATATCATATGTTCTTCCTCTTTTAATTTTCTTCTAAAAATCTACCTATCTCGTAAAAGAGTGATGGCAGTCAACTATAGGATGGGAATATACTAGATATACTAGATATTGGAAGATTGAAAGTACTGGTTTTGTCCACAGTTGAACAAGTGGTTGTGTTTGTAACTGAACAATCTGGAGATCTTAATACGTATTTGAATCTTGTCCATTTATAGCTGCCTATGTGTTCTTCCAAAGGAACACTCCAAATCCCCAGGGTAACTTTATTTTCCCATCAGTAATTCATGTAAACTCTGGGGAAAGGATAGGATGCTGCACAGCTAAAACTGTGAACAGCTTGTTCTTCTGACACTAAAGAAAAGAAACCAAAACCAAAAATGCTCATTCCCCTTCCCCAAACAAAAACAAATCAACAAAAAACCCAGCTGGCTCAGTCCCAAGTTATTTCAGTTTATGGCTAGATATTACATGTTAACCAATTAATGTAATGACATCTAAATAAATAAATAAAAAATCTGATCAATACAGGAATAGCATGCTTCTGGCAGATCCAGAAAAAAGAGTTCCCAATGTTATAATACAAAATTTCTTAGAAAGTGATGTTTGGTAGCAGAACTTCCTCCACTCCACCTCTTTACAACATGAACACCTGTCTTTGCCCCATCTGAGACATCCAGATGTATTCTGGATCAGATACTGAAACATCATGGTTTGTAACAATTTCAAGTAAGGCCAGAAATATCCAGGATATTGTGAGGTCCCAGCTGAAACAAGAAAGAGTATAGGTTTTAAAATTTGGACCTACAACTGTCTGTCAGATATTTTTTATGAGTCTTTAGGCATGACGTGGGAGACCTGTAATATTTCATGCATTAAAACAAAAATCAAGTTATCCATTCAAGTCAATGGCACATCCTCATTCCCAGCCTATAAGCAGCATCAGAATTTATAGAAGGTTTAAGACTTTTGACATATCCTTTATCGACTTTAATATTTCCCTCTTGACTGTTTTTTTTTTTAATTTAGCTGCTTTAATTCTGTATCGCAAAAGAAGCAATATATAAAACTACTTTTTTCTTACTGACTTCACACTCAGTGTATTTTCAGAGAGTCCATCATGTTGGCTTGATGTTGCAGCTCAGCTGTGATTCATAAGTACATTTTCTCAGAGGAAGGAATATGTTTGTTATTATGACAAACATTCTTTTTTGTCAAATGTAACATGTGTCCAGACACTTAGGCTTCCTGTTAGATTATTTATAAAATTTGTTTGTGTCGAAACATTGAGAGGACAAAACAGCTCACATACAACACTAGAATGCAACACCTCAGTTATTTCCTTGCTCTTATCAGTCAGTTTCTATTACTGAAATGCCATTAAAATAAATATCTCCATTCCTTTTTTTTTTTCCACCAGATAGAATGATATTTCTCAAACAGAAGGGGATGAATCATTCCTAGACTTTGAGCCATATTTGTGTTTCAGACTGTGCCTTTCGTACACAAAAATTGTAACTGAAACGATCTGTGAATAGATTTCTAAAACAGAGGATGGATGTAGCTTATGTAGCTCATTTTACTATAATTCACTCACATCCCTTTATACATGGCTTCCTTCATGGAATCATAAAGTATGCAGTGGAAAACTTAGCTCTTTTCACAATAGAAGATATCTGATTTGCCAAAATGACACGATACTGTTGCATTAGTAAGATGAAAGGCTTTTATCTTGCTCAGAGACATGCATACTATAACCATTTCAATAGATGAAATGTCATACTGCTTGGGAGTATCAGTTGTGACATACAGACAAGTAATTGTCTTGGGAAATTCTAAGGTAGTGAGGGTGATACTGGGGGTTGCAGAACTGACTAATGCAGATGCTGCATTTTACACCTATTAGAGGGGGAAAAAGAGGGGAAAAAAGTCCTAGCAGTTTCTGAAAGAAATAAAGTAAAACTATAGCTATTTAAAAACTAAAATCCCTTCACATTTAATCAGAGACCTCCCTCACACTCATCCTCATGAGATTAGCCCCACTTGTATTTTATAAATTACTATGGATACATCAGTCCTCATTCTTGCATAGTCCTTTATCTGACCAAGAGAATAGAGTTGTGTAACATATGACATGGACTAGCCTATCATACTTTCATTAAATGGGGTAAAAATTACATACATTTAAAATTTGCATTAGTCTAAAATATTACCTAAAAATTAGTTTTGCTGAAATAAAATTTTAAACATGAATATTTAAAATGTAAAAAACTTAACTGGTATATAAATATGTCAAAGATATTTTCCATAAAATGTGAAATATGCTAAATATTTACATTAAAACTTGGAGTGCTGCACTGTGTTTAAAAAAAAAGAAAAGTACTCATTTAAGATGATATTGATACCTGTGATGCAGCCTTTTGCTCCAAAGTTTGTTTTATTTAAGAACTTCCTGTGTAGAATCTGTGCCCTTAGATTGCCTTAGTTTCTCCAATGTGGAGGCCTCATGCTAGACAACATGGTAGAAATCAATCCAGGTTTTGTAAACTGCCTGATGGATCCACTTTCATTGACCTATGATAGAAATGTCAGGCTTGGTTTTCTTATCTTCTTTCTTTATGTGGTGGTTTTGTCTGGGGTAGGGTTAATTTTTTTCATAGTAGCTAGTATAGGGCTAAGTTTTGGATTTGTTCTGCAAACAGTGTTGATAATACAGAGATGGTTTCATTATTGCTGAGCAGTGCTTACACAAAGTTCATGTGCGTAAGAGTTTTCTGCTTCTCACACCACCCCACCAGCAAGTAGGCTGAAACTGCACAAGAAGCTGGAAGGGGACAGAGCTGGGACAGCTGACAACTGACTAGAGGATTTTCCAATACCATATGATATCATGCTCATCATGTAGAGCTGGGGGAAGGAGAAGGAAGGGGAGGACATTTGGAGTGATGGCTTTTGTCTTCCTAGGTGGCCGTTATGTCTGATGGAGCCCTGCTTCCCTGGAGATGGCTGAACACCTGCTCGCTGATAGGAAGTGCTGAATGAATTATTTCTTTTGCTTTGCTTGCATGCATGGCTTTTGCTTTACCTCTTAAACTGTGTTTATCTCAACCCATGCATTTTCTAACTTTTGCTCTTCTGATTCTCTCCCCCCATCCTGCTGGGCGGTGAACGAGTGAACTACTGTGTGGTGCTTAGTTGCCAGCTGGGGTTAAACCATTACACTTTTTAATCAACAATACTCAATAAATGAGTATATCAAATGCTAGGATGCAAGTACAAAACATCATTTGTTTCAAGATTCTCAGATCAAACAAGCACAAAACTGTTCTAAACTCTATGAAAACAGGTTAATTACCTTTTTGTAACCTCTGACATGGTGATAAAAAAATAGAGGAAAAAACAAAGCATATGATTTTATTTAGCATTTTAATTAAGTAAGATTTTTAGCTGTGACTATTAGACAGTGATTCACCCTTTTGTTGGTATTTTTTTTGGAGCTGACTTCTCATTAAGAAACCTGTGTAGATAAAGCATAATAGTTCCACTGGTAAACCTGTAAAATTCATAATATAAAAGCTCCATATTCAACTTCAGTTCTATGACTTATGTAATGAAGAACTTTTTAATGTTTATACAACAGTCCTAGTCATGATTACAGCTGTTATAATAATTTAATTACATTCTTCAGCTGAAAATCAGCTTTGAAGAGTGCATTCTGAATATTAATCAATATAAATAATATGAGTCTATTAATAAAAGGATTCAAAACAAACAGATCCTTACAGGGATTTTTTTTAAATAATCCTTTTTAATGGTTCAGACTAGAAGTAGCTAACATAATAAGATAAATTAACTTTATTTACCTTCCCTTTAGAGAAGCCTTGACACCTCAAAATGTGATTTTATTAAAACTTAAATAATAAGTCTGCAATACCTATTAAAGCCAAATGGCACTAGTATGACCATCTTTTTTTGTTGTCATTAATTGCCATTTAGGAGTGTAAAGAATTTTTGCAAACATGAGATTTGAGTATTCCTGTACTTTTAGTAGTTTAACCATACTGAAATCTGTGTCCTGTTTATACACAGCTTGTTAAAATCAACAGAGTAAAACAAGATTTAGAAATATTTCAAATAATATTCAAAATTCTACTGCTGCAAATCAAATCAATGAGGTCAGCTAAATCAATAAGCAACTTTTCTGTCCTTGATAACATTGCCAAATTAATTTCCAAGTGGTCACAGTATGGTTATCACAGGTCTACTTCAAGCTGTAATCAAGAGTTTAAACTTCCTGAGCTGCTAGACAGCATGACCAAGACTTTCTTAAAGTACTACTGAGGGAAAAACCTATTGCTCAAACATGCTCATTTAGAACCCAAATTATCTGACTGTATGAAGTTATGTGAGGTTCCCTGGTTTTCATTGAACAAACAATAGGTCATTTACATCATCTTCATGTTGACAACTTCATTATTCTCCCATTAGTTCCGAGCTAAAAGTGGCCCCATACAACTAGATCTACTCCAAAACATTTTACTGAAAGAGAGTCCATCCTCACAAGATTCTGCTCAAAGTATTTTCTATCAGTTTATGTATATCTTGATGACCAATATTGTAAACCAACAAATTAATTTGTTACAAGGTTTTATTGTCTATTTTCCGAGTAGCAAAGTCCAAATACCCTTTTCTGTAAAAGGCAATAATTTCTGCAATTTCCTCATAAATTTGCAAGCAGCACTCAGATTCCAAATAGTCATATCACAATTGCCAAAATCTTACGGTAGTCAACAATAACTTCAGAGTAAACATTTAAGTACTCTTTTACCTCATTATTATTAATGTAATCTCAATAAAAGCTCAGAAGTTAAAGATAATATTTTTGAATGTTTTCTTTGTATGAGAGACATTCTTTTACTTGTTTGAGAGATGTTCCCTATGTTTGAAGTAGGCATTGCACTGCAAGATAGAATGACTCATGTGATAGGGTGATTTTTTTTTTCTTTTAAATCTGATGACAATATCATGCGACTGGATGGGAAAATTTTTCAGTTACATGATAAAAACTTGGTCTCCAGTTACCTGCAAAATAACACAGAGAGGCAATGACAAGAGGAGGACCCTAAACAATACCCTGCCCTTGCTCCTCCCAAGCCTATCATAAAAGCCATCAGCCTCTGGACATCATAGTGAGTCAGCAGGAGCAGCTTCCCAGGTCATCTTTGGGACTGAGGGGAGTCGCTGCTTTGAGGTAGGGGACACATTAGGTGCAGGGGAAGAGCCTTTTGGGACTGTCCAAGACTTATTACAAGAGGTTTTGGGGAACAAGCTGTAGGGAAAGGGTGGTCTCTGGTGAAGAACAAGCATGGCAGAACAGAGACACAACTGAATAAAAGAGACTGGTCATGGGTAGAGAGATCAGTAAACTTGTCTGGCTTGCACTACACCTGATCAGCACAGCCTGTCCTGTCTTCTTACTTAATTCTGTTTCTAACATTCCTGGGTGAGGTCTTTCTATTCTGAGTGTGTGTGTGCGTATGGGGTCTGAGTGCAGCAACTCTGGTGAGATGATGTGTTGGAGGTCCCATGCGTCCATGGTACCAGGAAATTGAGGTAGTGTGGGTATACAAGTGTGATTGCTAGCTAAGATCAAGCTGGACCAGCTGGTAAGTGAAGTAGCTTGGGAGCAAGGGTTTGAGTGAGTCTCTAACAGCAAGACAATGGAGAATTGGCTACTGAGGGACCAGGGTGTCCTGGCCAGCCTGATGTGTGCGTGTTTGCACATGTGTGCATGTGTGTGCATCTGCATATGCATGTAAGTGACACTGTCTGTGTCTCAACTGGAGTAGTGCTGTAGCCTTAGGGGCTGGTATGCCCAGGTGCCAGCAACAGATGATACTGGGATCCAGTGGCAGCTACTGGGAATACCAAGTATTTAGGGCCTGCTGCTGATGGGGTCTGCATTTCACATATTCACCACTTTTTCACTGGTGGACCTCTATCCTGCTCATCCAGAGAGAGGAACACAATGATGCAATGATTGGTGTCTGTGCTTGTGTGTGTACTCTGCATGACTGTCTAATACATGTGGCCTGCCACATATATATATGTAAACCTGTGGTGCACACCTGTGCCTCAGCCTTACTACTGGTTGGACCATGATGCTGGGGTCATGGAGCTGTGGCATCCTTACCCCTGTTGGGCTACCAGGTTTGGCAACCTCTAACAAATACAAGCTAATGATAAAAATTATCAAAAAAGTGTGATACCTTTTTACAAAGAAGTGATTTTACCTTTTAATCTGGAGAAATTAAGGAAAAAAGCAGGAAGAAAGCATAACCATCCAGTATGTAATTTTGTGTGTTTTCTAAGCATCTTCACCCGCTCTTTCTAACTCCAGGACTGTTGCTCTAGACTATTGTTCTTCCTTACTTTTTCTGTATGCTTTCTTTCCCTCCTTTGCCTTAAAGAATGTAAACCACCTTTCACATAGCTTTTTCCCTTACTAATCCTAGGGACAAATTCAAGTCTCTTTGATACTAGAAATTAATATATATTAGGAAATATACAGTGTCAGTATGGCTGAAGCTGCATTCCAAAGTGTTCTATAGCTTATGAGAGTCACAAATATAAAGCTGGTTCCCAATATCTCTCCTTCTCCTGGAAGTCAGTCTTTCTGTATGACTGTTTCAAGAGTGTAACTCTTTCAAAGAGCCATTGTGCATCTATTCCTTCTTCTCTCTTTCATGAACTTTATTCTTTAAACCTTTGTCTTATACTACCGCAGTTTTTCAGAATTCAGCTGCAGAACTACTAATTGTGATATTTTGTGCTAAGTCATACTAGTGAACTACCAGTGTCTCACAGGCTTCCAGAGATTTGTACCTAGCAGAAGGTTTCAAACCTTAATTTCAAATAGATTCAAAACTCATTTTGCTTAAGCAGCTCATTATTCTAATTTCAAAATAATCTTCAAGGAGGATATTTTAAATATTTCTAGTGATGAATATATCTAATCTACTTCCTATTATAAAATAATAACAAAAAGTAATTTAGTAAATAATATTAAAAGTAGTCCATAGATAGAGATGAAAGCACTTCAGGTTCAATGAAGGTAATACAGAAGGAAAATCCCAAACCAGAAAGTTTGACTTAAACATTGGCTGCATTTTAATGCTTTAGATGAAAGACTTGTATTTGGCAAACTGCAACTGAACTTCAAAAACATAGTTTGGGAGAAATCTAAAATCTTTCAAGGTCATATTTCAAGGGAAAAGAGAGAGTGTAGAGAGTCAGAGCTAAAGAATTTTGTTGATATCTCAGATTAAATTACACTCAGATTTCTCCCGATCCTAAGTAAAACCTCAATGTATAAAAATCATCTCCAATCAGAAATGCTTTGTTATAATATATTATAGTTCCATATTATAGAAATTTGTTATTTTTTTAATTTAAATAAAGTGATATTAAGGTCTTGAAAGGTAAAAACAAAATCAAAACCCTGTTGAATAAAATGGGCTTTTTATTTTAAAAAAAATTTCAAGGAAGATTGAATACATTTTACCACTTTGACTAGACTTTTCAGTAAAATTTAGTATCCAATTTTTTGCCAAGTTATATATGCAGCAATTAATGTAATAATATTTTTAGCACTTGAGAAGAAGGAGGTTGGACTAGATGGTGTCAGGAGGTCTATTCCAATCTAATTATTCTGTGATAAATAATACAAAGTTCCTAGATCTCCAAATATACATTAGCAGAGGTAGCTAATCTATTTATTTTACTGAAAAAAGTGAAAGCTGCAGTAGACCAGGGAAGCCTTTTTACTACCTTGTAATAGCTAAGTTGCTATTTATCTTTTTTTTCCTGGAGTTTTACAGGTAGAAGTAATCATCTGCTAACATTCATTTTACCACATAAAACATAAATTAAAATATTCCTGATCTGACTAAAAGATGTGTTTTTTCTTCCTCTGTTCTTCACCTACTTTCATTCTAGAACTCACTGTTCTTAGACATTTTCTCTGGGATCTTCATTTAATGCTAAATGCTGGTTAAATGTTTTGCTAACTGTTAAGTTTTACGTAGTCGGTGTTGTTTCTTTAAAAAAAAAAGTTTCTGTTATGGTTATTATTATTATTTTATTAAGATTCCTCTAACTTTAATTTACACATGTACTAGTTGTCTTTTCTGTCTTGTCTTCCTTTAAAGCACTTTGCACCTCCTCCATTTGACAGTTCATCCTACATTAAGATAGGTATTTACATTAATTGCATAGTCAGCTGAGGTGGGTTATAGAGAGAGTTTAATGAGCTTAGATTTAGATAAATAACTTTGTTGTGCTTAAATTTAATGTGAATATTACACCCTCTGTAACACTGTGAAACTTTAAACTCAGCCTGTTACTGAAAAGATATGTGTTTGCTCAACGCTGTCAATTCAGCCCCTAAATTATCCCAACTTTTTTTTTTCCCCCAAAGACCCTTTAATCTGTTTGGGTTTTTTTTTTTTTTTTAACTGCAAGAGGACTGGGTACCTTACCCTAATACTTTTGAGGGTGAAAAGGCCTTCAAAAAGTTAGCACCCTGAAATATTTATGGAAGTGAGGAGAGGAAATATTCCCATCTTCGAACCACTTTGCCTCCTTTTGCCTTCTGTGAGAAATAAATGTCGGCACTGTCTCGTTGAAACTCCTGATTATGGTCTGAGGTATAAAGGAACCAGAAATATGTCAAAGGCCCCTCCATTACTCTTAAATGAGTGGGTTCTGTCCTTGTCCTAGAAGGACTGTAAGAGAAAAGTGGATTCGTTTACTTAGTGGTTACAGTCTATTATAACACACTATGGATTAGCGGTCAGGGCAAATGCCATTTTTGAGGATGAAACCCTTCGCAATGCAGTTGACATTTACCTTGAATTCACAGAATTTAAAGACGAAAGTGAGAGAGAGAGCAAGACAAAAGCTCCATTAGCTTAACCAACTCATATCCTGCACATGAATTGTGCTTCTTACAAACACATTTTCTAGTATATTGTGCAGCCTGGCTTAAACTGTGCCAAAGTGCTGGAGCTTCCATCACTCCTCTGGTATCCATTAGTGCTGCTAATTGGCTTACATGAGCCGATACTGTGGAACTAAAAAGCTGAAGGGCAAAGTTTAATTTCTGACCTTTAATTTTATTTCTGTAATTCAAACTGACTTCACTGCAGTAAGACTTGGTGAAATTTTTCAGCTTTCATTCAGTCTAACCTGATTCGCACCAACTTCTACCTAGGTATTTTGTAGCAAAAGTCTGTAGGCCTGCAAATATAAACTTCTATTTCTTAAAATTTTTGCAAGTACTTTAAAAGTACTGTATTTATTTTTTAACTTCATTTTTTAAACTTTATTTATTTTTTAACTTTAAAAATTGATTACCAAATATATGGAATATTCTATCACTGGAAAAGCAGTCAAAAGAAGAAATAAATGCATGAGGAATGGGAATACATGAGGAATCTTCTTTGCACTTCTCCAAAAATCCCTTAAATCTCTCACTGGATTTAGTTTACCAATACTACATTCACACAGAATACATTTCTTTAAGAAAGCATCCAGCATCACTGGAGAAGTGCCTTGAGCTTTCAGCAATGCAAATTATCTTGCATGAAGTTAGAAAATTTTTTGTAATGCAACTTCTTCAGCACCATATTTTGGAATGACACAATAGTTGCAGTCATAAGTTTATCAAGCAAGCAGTGGAAATTTTAATCAGAAAGGGCGGCCAGCTCAGACCTGCCTTGGGATCTGTGGGAAGATCAGGTCAGTTATCTACCAATTAGAGTAAGACTCTGTCTTCCACACCATGGGCAAGTCATCTTCTGTTACCAAATTACTAATCTTTTATTCAAAAGCATACATTAAAGTAAACAGAGCAACTCTACCAGTAAGTCTATATGGAGCAGTGGAGTTCCATGAAAACATACCAGCTTGAGATGAGTAACTCCCTGAGCACAGTTATGCAATACTAAAAAACCCTGTGAATTCTGATGCATTACTATACCTTTTTTCTCATTTAAAACCAAACCAAAACAAAAACAAAAAAAAAACCCAAACAAAAAAACCTACAACAACCAAACCAAACCAAACCCGCTGACAAATCCTTAAAGTAGTCTTGTTGTACTGCTAGGGTTAAATGCAAGCATTATTTCTGTAGGTGTGGGTTTTCTTCTTTCCCTCCAACCCTGCATATTTTAGAGGATGGGAAAACCATTTCTTGTTCTATCCATAACATGAAACTTTCTTATCAGTCTCCTTCACTTATTATTGCTTTGTTTCTTGGATCTCTGTCAGTGGAAATGAGCTGAACCAAAGCCAGACTCTACACAGAGTAAAATATAGCTTTCTTCTGAAGACAGAAATGTTGACCACCCATTTCTTACCTTCTTGCCTAGGGACAATCAGGATCGTTAATGCTGTATTTAAATCATAAGATTTTTGGGCTGTATCCTTCCAAACAGCTAAGACAGTTGTTTGAGGTGTGTGAACAGATGGACTTGTTGGGCCCAGCATGTCTAGGAAATGACCTTCAGGCAAATGTCTGACATTCTTCGTTATTCTTGTTTGTAGAGTAGACCACTATCATATTTTCCTCTAGTGGTATCAGTGGTAAAAGGAAGTTCACTTGAGAATGTTAGGATGGAAATATTCCCTCCAAAACCAAATGTTTCCATATTCCTATATCTCAATTAATCAGCTTTTCTGAAGGCAGTCATCTGGGTTTGGATGATACCCACTACTTTGGCTTCTGTCTCCTGACAACCCAGGTCCAGGTAAATCTTTTTCCATCCTAGCAGAAGAGATAACATGTTGATAATTTAAGAGTGTAAAACATGTTTAAGGAAACCTGCTGAGGAAGGCTCCATACACACAGGTCCCATGGGAAAAGTTTCCTGTTCCCATGGGTCAGTGTGTCTAGTACAGCAAGACATCTAGAAACTTCTCATCTGTTAAACAGTTGAACCTGGCACACAGATGCTCAGGTTGCACTTACATTCACAAATCTACATAAATGTCCAAAAGGAATTTACCCATTACTCACTAAAAAGAGTCGAATACTTGTTAAGAAGCTGTTTTGAAAGAAATTCTTAGGAAAAAAAAAAAGCAAGCACATTTAAAGGAAAATAGCAAAGTGCTCACTGATGCTAGGGCCTGTTTTTGCAAATTCAATCCCTGTTTAGGGCATGAAGGCCTTTGAGTGAATAATTACTTTGGGAGAAGTTGTGCATAGTCAGCTTTGGATTTTAGAATGAAAGTAAGAGGGAATTTGCATGATTTGCTGCACAAATCATTCCCTTTTTCTAATACCCTATTCTGGATGTTCTAGATTTTCAAAACCCTTATTAAAATTTATTACTGACTGATATTGAAACATTGCTGGAAAATCATTTCGTATTACCCTAATATCAGCTAATTAACATAAATTTGGTAATATTTGTTTATAAGGAAAGACAATATAAACATTTCTAATAAGTTCTACCCTAAAAATATCACAGGCAAATTGGTGGGAATAATTACTTATGACTCAAGAAAAGGAGACAATCCAGAAAGTGAAAAGAAACAGAAACTGGGAACGTTTTAAAAAAATTATTATGGTGATCATTTTGTGTTAGTACAGTAACAAGCCAATTAGTAAAAGAAGGCACGGACAGCAACAGCATGCCTATCTTTCTGTTTTCTCACCCATCAAAGAGTGTTTCTCATTGCGTATGTGTATGGGCGTGCTCATGTGCATATCTTCATCTTTTGAACTAACCCTGCAGTGATTTAAAATACCACAACTGCAGTAGAGTGTTAACAATACAGCTAATCCCTCAACCATATTTCAGATAGTAAATACATGTTGAAAGCACGATTGTGCATGAGACAAAACCGTGCAATACCATATTAGGAAACAGGTCCCCAGAAGATGGAGAAAAATATTAGCTGAATTCTGTGTACCTTTAGTTCCAGTCAGTGTTAAAAAATACTATTTGCTAAGAACAAAGACTATATATACACTATTCCCACCTGAAATTCAGCATTTATACAGGCACACAGCATCAGGTATGTGCTTCCAAGGTCTGTGGAACTATAAAAACATAGCCTCTCTGTTTATCTAAAAACAGCCCCTAAACTTAGAAAGCACTGGAAAAGCTTTGAGCATTGTAGCTTGATCTTGGTCCTAGATCTATTCCTATAATGGACTGGAGTATGACTACTCCTCCTGTATATGTGGATCCAACCATGATACCATGATTCATGACTGAAGGTATGACACTGATATTTATTCACTCAGTTTACCACTTTCTGGCACTTTGGGGTCACAGTAACAATTCATTACTTTCACAGAGAAGAGTGCATCAAAAGAATGAATATGCCAAAGCTGTTTCTAATCTTTGTTAAACTGTCTACTCTTTTACAAACTCCTACAGCATCAACATTATTGAACCAGTTTCTAAGGTCTTTGACAAACAGATGTATACAAACCATGTGTCTCTAGTTCATTGGTGCACAAAGAATTTCTTAGTGACTTGTTTCACTTTGAGAATTATATTAACAAGCTGCTTCTTCTTACTTGATCCCTGACCTTGTAGCAGATTTGGGCTTCTTGCTTTCCTTTCCCCTTGTGTGGTTTAGTTAGTTACCAGGTTAAAAAGACAGGTGTAGAGGGGTATAGATTTGATTGCCTGTTACAGAGAATGCCAGAAAACTAGCACAGAGTACTAAGAGAAGGTAATACCTCAGCCCCACAAAGCTAGCAATTGATTTCATTATTAGGGAAGCATTTGGATTTTCCAGAGGTTGTAAGCTACATGCTGTTGGACATTTGCACAAAAGTCTCTTTGTCTCTAGGTGATTGACCAGACGTCTAACCCTAAACCAATATTTCATTACAACAAATTATTTTCATTGTCTTAAAGATTTTAAAATTTAAAAAAATGTTTTAAAAAGGTCATATAAAGACATTTCTGACAATGGTGTATCCACACAAGCTAGAAAGAGAGGAAAGAAGTCCCTGACTGCATCTTTGGGATTAATAGACCTTGAGCTGATATCATGCTCTTGCTTAGACAACAGAGCATCTATTGGTGTGGTGTAGATAAGTGGCAGCACTATGGGTGAATGTCTGTATTTATATATGCAGTTCTCTTTGAATATCATGCTAAGTGGGAACTACATGGACACAGAAGAATATAAAGTGTAACCTCAACATGTACCCTCTGTAGTAATTCTTAGTGTAGTAATTCTGCATAGCATATTGCTGTTTAGAAAGACACAAGCTAAGTACAGTTTTATTCTCAGTGAAATACAAATTTAGACTGACTTTCCTCACACATACTGAAGTGTCATCTTTGACATCAATATTCAGTAATCATCACTCTCAATTAAATGCTTAGTTTCTTCCCACCAGGGAGTTATAGCATTGAGTGTCAGTGGTCACCTGGCAGGACTTCAATTAAGGCAAAGTGAAATCCCTTTCCTCCTACTTATATTGTGCCTACATGTTCACCTCTCTTCAAGAGATGATTTCTGTGAGAGTGCAAAAAAATTTAGGAGGTGTTGAACAACCATCAACAGTGGGACCTCCATGGGTGTTTGCAGAATGAAGTCTCGTGGTATTAAAAAGAAAATAGGGAGCAAAGTTATTGGCTGTAAGCATCAGAGTGGTTGTGTTTGTTTACCCCAGTAGGGTGTCATACACAGCTGCCTGTTGTTCCTGGAGTCATAACAGGAAGAAATAATGAGCAGAGTTAAATGAAATAAGATTTTATTCTCCAGCAGGACTGTGGTCACATTGTGGTCATCCAATATCTATTGCTGATGTGGGTTATGTAAGCATCAAATAGGAGGACTAAGGAATCCTTTTTGTGAAAATGCAGCCCTTTGATTTTAGCTTTCTGATTATCCCAAAGGAAACTTGGTGAAGATGGGAATAGAGTGGGAAAAACAAATGACTCTCTATCATTAGGATGAGCTGGCTGACATATCAGAGAAGACAAAATGTCATAGGTAGTAATTCAGATTCAAGTTCTACCTCAGACTTTCTACATTCTTCAAATCAGGCTGCTAACTTGAGGTTCTCTTTCAGCCCTGTCTGTCCTCAGTGGGAAAAGGAAATACAATATAAAGTTAGTCATTACCGTAAGACTCTCCCTATTTCCCCCTCTCCCTCTCCTATAAAAAGAAATTATTTTTGTGCTTTTTCTGACTCATGGGAGCTCTGCCTCTGAGGAGAGAACAATGATCCCATAGGGAATTTTTCTCTCCCACAGCTGTGGTCTTAGGCAATATTCACCAGGATGCCAGAGGCAAAACTGCTGCAGTTCTGCTTCTTTTATAGTTCATTTACCAGTGTCTTATTTTACTGTCCCTTTTCATTATTATTACTCCTAAACATTTTTACTCAAGTTGATAATTTGTTATTGCCAACTTAGGATCTGTGCAAAAAGCAGCAGGCAGAGGATAACTCTTCTAATTTTAACATGATATCCAAGATAATACTGAGTTCTGTACCATGCAACAGCAGGTACCTGTAAACAGATATGTTGACTCTTCATCAGAATTGCTTTTAAGAATCTTCATATTTAACAGCATTAAAGTCACCTTCAGGTTAAATGTGACTCAAAATGTATGTTTTGGGAACAGACCAAATAAGAAAAAAGAAAAAAGAAAAAGTTAAAAACACTTCAAAATTCTGAGAAAAAACTTATTTAAAGCCTTTGCATTTAACGTATTGTATCAAGTTGGTATATAAAAACAGTACTGTAAAATAAAAGTATCAAGTTTAATGGTATTAAAAATACTAATAAACCATCATAATAGGGTGGCATTTAAAATATTTTCAATTTTTTAAAGGTTCTACTTATCATTCTAATTCAAATATTCAGTATTAAGGATCAGGATTGTTGCAGAAATACTTTAAAGTTTTTCTGTTAGTTAAAACTTTGAGAAAGAGGAATTGTCCATTTTACATGAAGTATTACTGCACAAGAGTTAGAAAAAAATCTTTTCTAAAACATACCTAAAACCCAAAGCTTTTGAAAAATAAAACACTAATGGAGGGCAAATTTTCAGAGATTAAGACAAGGAGTTGTTCAGACAGCCTTCTTCTAACTCTGCTATCCAAACAGAAGTATACCACACAGTCTGTGCAAAGAAAGGAAAGAAGGCAATCTTAACAATAAAGACAAACATCCCATGTGTAATTATTTGTCATAAATGTCATAATGTCTCTGAACAATTTCCAGCATTCTTTGGTGTTTTTGAATTTGTGCTGATTAATTTTTGTAACCTTTTTCCTATTTCACATGCAGTATTAATTTATATGAGAGCTAGTGAAAGGACCCGTAATCTTGCACATTTTTTTATCATTCAGAAAAATCACAACTTGATTTTAGGACAGTGAGGTAGAGAAATACACTCCACAAAGCCCTATGGGTTCATGAGGTTCATTCTCCTTATTTTTTTCTCAATTTACTACCGACCTGAACAGTCAGAACTCAGCTGCCCTTGACCTGAGTGGAAGGTTATACAAAATGACCCCCAGACAACCCTTCCAACTTAACTCTTTGTGGCTATTTGCTTCTGGCGAACAATTAGAAGTATTTGAATTTAGCTTCATCATTCTGGGATGATACAAACCCCCTTACTTCCACAGGCATTTTGCCATCATATTCTCCAAGCCACCACAACTGTTAAGCTCTGTGAGGGTATATGAACTTTAGGGCTCTGGGTTTGGAGTTTCCCAGAAAAACAACAAATCTCACAGTCAGATTTGATGTTGCCTTTGGAATTCATTTGCTTTGATAAGTTGCTCAAAGGTCAAAGGCAATTTAAACATTGCACAGGCTCAGGCAGATTGAAACACCAAGATACATAGAGGGGATTCAAGAGTGTAATGAAAAGTCAGAAAACTATAAAAAATATAAATTGCTTTAACCCTCAAGAGTCAGAACCCATCTTTAGATAGATTAAACTGATGATTTTTATAGCAGCAGATAGAGTTTACAGTGCTTAATGTCACTACTAGTTCAGTTTGTAACCCTTAAATCTAAACTGGTTCCCCTTAAAGTTGCACTCAAAATAAGTATATCAGGTCTGCAGGTAACCCTCTATATAATAGCAGTATTGGATAGTGACTAAAAGAACAAAACCAGATTCATTACATGGGTCTATCTTCTAGTGGATAAGTATATGCAGCTATTGCTCTAGGCCCTGTGATCAGTTCAACAACATTTTAGTTCTGTAGAATTATTCTTGCCTAAGTCTCCTAGAATCATAGAATTATAGAATTGCTTAGGTTGGAAAAGACCTTTAAGATCATCAAGTCCAACTGTTAACCTAGCACCGTCAAGTCCACCACTAAACCACGTCCCTAACTGCCACATCTACAAGTCTTTTAAATACCTCCAGGAATGGTGACTCAACCACTTCCCTGGGCACCTTGTTCCAATGCTTGATAACCATTTCGTTGAAGAAATTTTTCCTAATACTCAATCTAAACCTCCCCTGGTGCAACTTGAGGCCATTTCCTCTTGTCCTATCACTTGCTACTTGGGAGAAGAGACGAACATACACCTCAATACAACCTCCTTTCAGGTAGTAGTCTACAATGAAAAGGTTTCCCCTGAGCCTCTTTTTCTCCAGGTGAAACAATTCCAGTCACTCAGCCACTCCTCATAAGACTTGTGCTCTAGATCCTTCACCAGTTTTGTTGCCCTTCTCTGGATGCACTTTAGGATCTTGATGGCCTTCTTGTACTGAGGGGCCCAAAACTGAACACAACATTTGAGGTGCAGCCTCACCAGTGCCAATTACATGGGCACCATCACTTCCCTACTTCTGCTGAACACACTAGTTTTGATACAAACCAGGATGCTATTGACTTTCTTGGCCACCTGGGCACACTGCTGGCTCACATTCAGCCATCTCTCAACCAGCACCCCCAGGTCCTTCTCCACTGGGCAGCTTTCTATCTATTCTTCCCCAAACCTCTAGCACTGCATGAGGTTGTTGTGACCCACATGTGAGACTCGGCACTTAGCCATATTGAATCTTATACATTTGGACTCACCCCGTCAATCCAGTCTGTACAGATCCCTCTGTAGAGTCTTTCTACCCTCAAGCAGATCAACACTCCCACACAACTTTGTGTCTTTTGCAAACTTACTTAGGGTGCACTCAATCCCCTTGTTCAGATCACTGATAAAGATATTAAACAGAACTGGCTGCCCCAATACTGAGCTCAGGGGAAAACGACTTCTAACAGGCCACCAACTAGATTTAGCGCTATTCCCCAGAACTGTTTGGGCCCAGCCATCCAGCCATGTTTTTACCCAGTGAAGTGTATGCCCCACCAAGCCATGAGCAGCCAGTTTCTCCAGGAGAATGCTGTGGGAAATGGTGTTGAGGGCTTTACTAAAGTCCAGGTAGACAACATCCACAGCTTTTCCCTCGTCCACTAAGTGGGTGACCTTGTCATAGAAGGAGATCAGTTTAGTCAAGCAGGATGTGCCTTTCATGAAACCATGCTGACTGGGCCTGATCCCCTGGTTGTCCTGTACATACCATGTGATGGCACTCAAGATGATCTCCATAATGTTCCCCAGCACCAAGGTCAGGCTGACTGGCCTGTAGTTCCTGGGATCCTCCTTCTGGCCTTCCTTGTGGATGGGTGTCACATTTGTTAACCTCCGGTCAACAAGGACCACCCTGGTTAGCCAGAACTGCTGATAAATTGTCGTAACTGGCTTGGTGAGCACTTCTGCCAGCTCCCTTAGTACCCCTGGGTGGATCCCCTCCAGCCCCATAGGTTTGTGTGCGTGTAAGTGGTATAGCAGGTTGCTAAACATTTTTCCTTGGATTATGGGGGCTTCACTCTTCTTTCTGCCCTGTCTTCCAGCACAGGGGGCTGGGTACCCAGAGGACAATTGGTCTGACTATTAAAAGACTGAGGCAAAGAAGGCATTAAGTACCTCAGCCTTTTCCTCATCCTTTGTTGGCGTATTTCCCCCTGCATCCAATAAAGGATGGAGATTCTCCTTACCTCTCCTTTTGTTCTCTTTTTTTTCCCTGAGCTCCTGCCAAAGCTCTGTATTCAGCCAGGCTGGTCTTCTTCCCCACGGGGTTGTCATATGGCATATGGGTACAGCCTGCTCTTGTGCCTTTAAGATTTTCTTCTTCAAGAATATCCCACCTTCTTGGCCCACTTTGCCCTTCAGGACTGCCTCCCAAAGGACTCTGTCAATCAGTCTCCTAAACAGGCCAAAGTCTGCCCTCCAGAAGTCCAAGGTAGCAGTTCTGCTGACCCTCTGCCTCTACTTCCCAAGAATTGAAAACTCTGACATTTTGAGATTGCTATGCCCAAGATGATCTCCAGCCATCACATCACACACCAGTCCTCCCCTGTTCACAAAAAACAGGTCCAGGGGGGTGCCTTCCTTACTTGGCTCCTTTATCAGCCGTGTCAGGAAGTTATCTCCCACACACTCCAGGAATGACCTAGGCTGTTTTCTCTTTGCTGCATTGTATTTCCAGCAGACATCTGGTATAAGTTGAAGTCCCCCATGAGAACAAGGGCTAGCGACTGTGAGCCTTCTCCCATCTGCTTATAGAATATTTCTGCTGCCTCTTCATCCTGGTTGGGTGGCCCATAACAGACTCCAACCATGATCTCTGCCTTGATAGTCAACCCTACTGTCACCATAATTAAGCTGTAGACAATCAAAACACACCTTAACATACAGAGCTACTCCCCCTCCCCTCCTTCCGTGCCTAGCCCTTCTGAAGAGTTTATAGACATCCATTGAAGCACTCCAGTTGTGTGAGTCATCCCACCATGTTTTCATGATGGCAACTGTCATAGTTTTTCTGCTGCACAATGGCTTCCAGCTCCTCCTGTTTGCTGCCTGTGCTGTGCGCATTGGTGTAGGTGCACTTCAGCTGGGCTATTGATCCTACTACCTTTTGGGGGGAAGAAACCCTAAGACCTATGTGACCATTCTCAGGCACATCCATGGTTCTTTTGAAAGTTACAGGCAAATGATTTGAGATGTGTCTGGAGCTAGTGCTATCCTGCCTCTGACCTGGCTATATTAGCTAGAATTAACAGGCTAAATCATTAAAAGGAGAAAAACTGAAAAATTAAAATCATTGTCTATTATCTGGTTTAGCTCTGAAGTGCCCAAGATCACTACCATAGGGGCCATAACTGTATTTAATAATTCAAGTGGCCTAACTTCATGAAGAGTCAGCACTCAGGTTGAAGTCAAAATTTAATAGTGGGGTTGCTCCCGTAATAGACAGATTGTTTATAAAGAATATGAAATTTCTTAAGATTAAGAATAAAATATGCTAAATAGATTTGTATCATTGCTGGTGCTCATCATTCAGCACTTTTAATGAAGCCACTTTAGTCATTTGAACAGAGACTTAAGAGTTTAACTTAAGGAATTTGGTTTTGGGGAAGTTAAAAAAAAAAAAAAGACAAAAAAAAGTTTATTCAGGAAGCCATGGGGAAAAAAAGGAAGATCTAGTGAGGTTTTGGGGATTTACAAAGGACTTTCCTGTGGGACCTGTTAATTCAGCAGTGTCTACCAACAGAACTGGAAAGTGCATTCTAATTATATCTTGCAATACAAGTACTATTTCTGCAGGAACATGCAAGAAATTACAAAGTTCTTCTTCAATGAAGGGAAAACATGTTTCCTATATGCTACCTTTTTCTTTTTATTTATAGTGCTAGAGGAAAGGAAATGTTACTAAGTCCAACTAAAGAACCTGTTACAATAATATCTATTTTAAAAGGGTCAATGGTTCAAGAAAAGAAAGATGTAGCCTGAATCTGCATTCAAGGCACATGAAGCACTTTAAAAAAGGGCTGAGATATTTGAGAGATTAAGCAAGATATTGTAGCTTTACAATGCAATTCCCTTTTGGTTTGTAAGCTTTGCCTCCTGAGATTTGCATTTGATTTTGTATCACTGACAGTCAAGACACTGCTTTATTTTTAAGAGGCTAAACTATGAGAACTTTCATTAATTTAGATTTTATATACTGAAGACCTTACAGTCTGGAATTTTAATTTTCTGGAATGCTCAATCTACCTTAAGGAAGAGTTTCTTCATCCAACTACTTTTAGACACTTGGAAGCATGACTACAACAGACTCAGAGACCCACAATCCTCTATCTTTTTGGAAGTACAGAAAATACTTCCACATTTCCCTTTAAATGTACTGCCCCTCCAGGTAACTTTTCTGAACACGGCAGCATGAAAATACTGAGCCTAATAAATTATTTTCCATCCTTAGCCAGGAAATATCAGAAGCAACTAGGAGTTTCCGTTCACTTTCTCAAACCAGAATCACCAAGACAAATAAGGCAACATTCTGTCATCTACCCAGCCCTGAAAGTTTAGTTTCAGCAATGACAAGGCAATAATAACAGGAATATGCACTATTCTGACACAGAAATCAGTGTTCCTAATAGACCATCCTATGAACAATATTCAGGCCCTACTTATTCTACCTTAGATATATATAAATCCAGGGGAAGGGCAGGCAGAAAGGTACATGTAAGTACTGAAGTTCACATCGATTAGAAGTCCTTTAGCTTGTGTAAATTTAGACAGACTCAGAAAAATAAAAACAGCTTTTTGCTGAAGTGAAAGATAGTCTAAGATCCCAGATTCTGATTCTGGTGGGTTTTGGTTTTAACCAAAATGCTCTTCTAACTGTAGGTCTCCTCTGACATATAATTATTTCTTGAAAGCAGTACTAGAAAGTTAGCATTGTCTCTGTCTTTCATAAAATTCTAAATTCTTTCACACTTTTGTTATTTAAATAAAAAAAAATTGTTCTTATATTGTGTACCTTTGTGTACACTCTTTAAATAGCAAAACCTTCCATTTTTTCAGGATGGGAGAATCCTTATTTTACTAATTCAGATGCTATAGAAGAAGATCTGCCAGGTCGGTTGGGAGCGACTGTGTTAGCGCAAATGCATTTTGCATTAACATGTCATCAAAGAGTTCAAGAGAGGAAAGAAGCAATTTATTTTAAGTGTCTGTGAACACCTACGGAGAAACATATGACATCTCTGAATACCAAATGAAATCATTATGATCAGTGATACTCTAATGAATACCAAATGAATCCATAATAAGAGGACCCTAAGCATTATTTTGTTCAATTATGTCACAATACTGTTGGAGTAGACCAACTCTATTCATAGGCTGTAAGCTTTACTCTGACTTTTAACTATATAATTAATGTGCATTTTTTTTTCTATAATGTAAGAGAGGTGCAGAAATTACTACGGGTTTGATAAGTACTTACACCAGAATGCAACCCCTTCATTCTTATCAAATTTTCACAAGCTTGAGAAATAGAATCCTTTAAAACAAAGGAAGAAAGGTAAAATAGCATGAACATAGAAATAGCATACAGTTTTTCAGTCAAGAGGTACCAGAAGATTTTCTGTGGGATACATACACAAAGACTGAAAAGAAAGACCTGTCAAGACATCATGAGTTATATCTATGAAATAAAAAATGTCCTATTATTGCGCACCTATGTCACCTTCCAAACTCAAGATCAGTCACTGGCTGGAAATGAAACAGATAAGCTTTATCCTTCTTTAGGTCAGATGAGTGCTCTTCATGTATCCTTCACCTCCTCCACCAAATTCCTTGACAATTTAGAATGAAAATGTCTTTGCTAGATGTGAAAGCTATACATCAAACTCAGATTCACAAATACATTTTTCCATAACCATTTGAGTATTAAGTATACCAAGCTCTGAATAAAATAAGACAGTGTCTGCCCTGTTATTAAAGAAATCACGTATCTTTCCAGTTGGGCTGTGAGCAGTGTGGCTGGTGGAAAAAATATATTTAAGTGGTTGTTGCTAAACTTAATAGAAGTGTTTTTACTTTCTAGTGGAATTTCCTTGAATTATATTTAATTCTTTCTTAAGCTGATGGAGAGAGTGACTTTATTGTTATCTACACAAAACTGAGACTTCATGGAGCTGTATATCTGCAACACCTACTGACTTGGTTTATGCTTGAATACTCTGTGATTCTGAAAATCAGACTTCTGAATGTTTAAGGGAAAAACCCTAAAATGCAACTTCTTAGTGCAGTTCAATTGCACAAGAATATTCAGCTGCATTTGAAAAGCAAGTGAGGGAAGGAGGCGAGGGCTTTGAGAATGTTCATATCAGGAAGTTTATTATTGCAGCAAAGCCAGACGCAACAGTCATAGTATGATTAGGGACCATCTAGTAGCTTTGTTGCAGAGATCATCCAAAAGAGACTTTGAAGAGAATCACATCATGAAGGATAGGTCTAGCTTATGCTCTGCTATTTATCTTGAAGCTTATCATTGAGTATTTAACTACCCATTTTTCTGATTAGTTTGCCAAACCTTTTCGTAAGAAGTGTCCCTTTGAAACAAGTTTTAAGGCAATGACATTAGTCATTTGTTATTTTCCTATCTGTACAACAAAGAAAGCTCAAGTAAGTGAACTAGTTACAATTTCGCAAAGATGTTTTCAGCAGTGATACTCTGATAATTATGATAACAAAAAAAAAAAAAAAGCCATGGACACCATCAGACACTAACCTGTTGATGACATGAGCAATAGGTTTTTCAAGAGAAACGAGGTGTTCAGTGACATATTTAGTAAGATATTGAATACTGAGACTGGCTTTCTTAATAGCATTCAGCCGTGCCTTTCACTTCTGATTATCTGCATGATTTTTGCTAAGACATTAGTATTTAAAATTAATGCTTGGATTTTAATAGAGTTTGCTTTTAAAATTAAAGAATATGGGTGGGGGGGGAGAAACAGGGAAAGGCTGAAGTGACAGATTCCTCCATGCCTAGTAGCAATTCAACATATTTATGCAGAAAGACACTGATCATCTACTGATTTCCTCCAGCTTCGACATCAGGCAGCTAGTCACCCTCTACTTCATGCAGTCATTGCGTTCCCATCTATGAGCTCTGCAGGACACCGGTCAGGCTATAAACAGTCAAATCACATTCCTGTCTTCTCCCCAAGACATAGGCAGCTATGATGAGTTGAAAGCACCTGCTTGCTATTCACAAAGGCTTTAAGGTAACTGCATTAGCAATTCCCTCTTTTAGTTTAGTCAATGACTCTATTCACCAGGTGCATCAAGGAATCACTCCTCCTCTGGGCCAGTGAAAAGTATAGATTAATTATGCTAATCAACCACTCTAGGCAGCAAATGAGCAAAACATCCACCCCTTCTATTCCTCCAGTCAATTCTTTTCCATCTACACTTCTTACCTCTGAGTCTTCCCAGTGTGCCTGACTTAATGTACAGCTGGGATTTGGAGACAGATTCCAAGCCTTTTCTCTAGTCATTCACTGCTGTCAAACTATATTAAGAAGCTTTACCTCTTTTAACTACTGTGGTTATTTGTAGCCTTGTTATTTTTTCAACTTTAATTCCATAAATACTCCTAATGCTTGTGTACAATTTCTTTTCAAACCAGTTCCTTACCATGCTACTTCTCTAAATGTTCTATAGTATGGAAGTTCAAGTTTTGGATGTTTTCTACAATTTATGCTTTCATTTCCCTCCACATAGCCTATAAACCAATTTTTTTTTTTTTTCTACAAGGTTTATGTTTAACAAGCTCTAAGTAATTCTACATTTTTTTCTTTCTGGAGCCAATCAGATTTAGATGTTCAATATCACGTTAAATGGCACAAGCCATGTGAATTCATTTCACAAAATACAATATTCCTTGAAATTTTAAGTGTCATAGAAAATAAGTAATATATGGATAAGAACAGATTCTAATGATTTTTTTCCTGTATGGTTTTTAATGTGTCTAAAATTTTCAACACTGTTCCACAACAGAAGATTTTTCCAGAAATCCTATTCCTGGTTTCAGAATTTTGTGTCAGAATGAAAGCTTCTGTTAAAACTAGTGAGATTTCTCCCATTCCATGTTGGAAGGAAATCTATAGTAAATTGAACAAATTTAAGCTGATACCTTGCATGTGCACAAATTTCCTAATTGTGATAATTTAAAGGTCAATGTTGTTGACCTTTTGTATAGTGACTGTTTTAGCAAAAACTTTCAACTTCTCACTTCTGATTGGGTTTCCCAGTTATCTGAAGTCTCACTAGCTACCTACACAATGAATAATGTATTTAAGTGTTCACATGTGGTCAGTGCAAATGTTCTCTGGGTGTTAAAGTCTGGGAAACATATAGTAACTTGAATTCAAGCACAGCAAAAATAAAACCAGGCCTACCCTACAGATGCTGTCTTTCATTCCCATGTTTGACTGAAAACCCACTCCTTTTTTAGATATAGATGAGCCTGACAGAAAAATGCCAGTCTGTCACACCACAGAACCACAAAAATTAGGCATCTTGCCATCAAAACTGTCTTCTTTGCCAGGGCATTGTCCAGAATATATGTTTGAAAATACATAATGTTAAATAGGGTTTAAAATGAAAATATGCAGAGAATGTGCTTATGTCTGAAAAATCATCCTAATTCTTTTAACACCGGACTATGAATACATTTAATTCAATGAATCCACTAGTAAACAACACAATTAAGGTATTGCAGTCATTTTGTTGGTGTTAGTTAGGAAGCAATATTGGAAGATTTTGAATCAAGTGACCTCCTTTAACCCTCATCCCCTGCTAAGCTGGGGACAAAGTGAAGAATCGAGGTCATTTTTCAGCCTATGTTAACTAGAATGTCAATTACTCTTTTGCTCTGCCACAAAGCAGTCACAGAGATTTAGTGCACAGGCTCAGATGTAAGCACGTAGAGGGGGACAGCCTCAAGATATATTCAGTCTGCTGATGTCAATGTTTGCCTTTCTAGCCCTGTTGGCGGTCAATATGCTATTCAGGGTTTGGTTCACTTTTCAGACTTTCAATAGTTAATTCAAACACATTTATGTATACTTCTTTTTTAATTGAGTATTTCCTAAATCTTCTTTAGGGAGTTTTGTGCAGTTAAAATATGGTTCTTTACTTTTATCAGAATCACAGAACCACAGAATCATTGAGGCTAGACGCGGACCTCTGGAGGTCATCCTGTCCTACCCTTCCTGCTCAGTGAGGGTCAACTGGAGTAAGTTGTGAAGGACCATATCCAATCGGCTTTTGAATATCTCCAGGGATGGAGACTCTACAACCTCTCTGGGTAACTTGTTCCAGCATTCAGTCATCCCACAGTGAAAAAGTGTTTTCTGATGTTCAGGTGGATCCTCATGTGTTTTAGTTTTTCCCCCTTGCCTTTTGTCCTTTCACTGGGAACCACAGAAAAGATCCTGGCTGTGACATCTTTACACCTTAACCCTTCAGATATTTGTATACATGCATGAAATTCCCCCGAACTTTCTCTGCTCCCTGCTGAACAGTCCCAGTTCCTTCAGCCTTTTCTCACGTGAGAGATGTTCCCATCTCTTAAACATCATAATGGTCTCTCTCTGGGCTCCCTCTAGTAGCTGCATATCTTTCTTGTACTGGAAAACCCAGAACAGGACCCAGTACGCCAAATGTGGTCTCACTTGTCCACTAAATTAGTATTGTAAAGGGCATTAATGACATAGACTTTGACTAATCAAGACCCTTCTCCTTCAAGTATTGTATCCTACTTATTGTGTAACCATGGCTAAATCAACACTGTCAAAATTTCTGTTGCAAGATGGATGTATCTATAATGTGTTGTGTTCTGGCAATTGTATGTAACCAGAGTAATATGCTCAATGAAAAGTAGAGTCTGTGATAACAGGCACAGCACTCTTGAAAATAGCTGCAGAGGGAAAATCAGTGGAAACAATCTGGAAGAAAACACCATTAGCAAGAGCCATAGAGCTTTTGGGCCTATAGTCTAATTGTACTCTGAGTTATGGAAAGCACTGTGGGAATGGTTCATAGGCAAAGCGGCCTCTTCTGGGCTCTTTGATTTTAATTAAAATGAGGTTACTTTGATATTTTCCACGCCTTATGCAAGGTGGCCAGGTTGTTTGCACTGTATGGTCTCTAGGAAGATAAAGTAACATGCACATTGGAGCTCATGGCTGACTCCTATATTCATTAGCTACCATTTTGAGGCCATATGTGGTTCACAATGAAGAGATTTGTTTTCTGAAATCCTTTTCTAGGACATTTTAATAAAGTTGCAGCATTAAAAACAGAACTTAGTTCAGTCTTATCATATTTTATTTGAGGTGGCAGTAACACCAAGATGGAGTTATTGTTGCAGGCTAGAAAAATTTGAGTTGTGAGGTCAAGTCACCATATGAATACCAAAAAAAGTACCTAAAAGCTAAGCTATATGCAAATAAAATTATCTTTTCTAGATTAATTAAATCTTTAAATATTACCAGGACTTGATGAAGGATGTATTCTAGAGTGGCTTGGCCACTACAATCTATTTCCAGCACTGTCCTGTAGAACTCTGATCTCTTACCTCCAATCCCAAGCAGTCTTTGACTTCGTTGACAACCACAGCTGCACTTACCATCTTTGAGAAAATTCCAAAGAGTCAAAAATATGTTTCGTTTATGTTATTAACTTGCTCCAAAAGATGCCACACAACTTTAAACCCTGCTGCCTAGGTACAAAGTACCTAGAACTCAGGTACTCAGAACTCCACAAAAAATTGAATGTTCTTTTATTGCTTTGTGAAACTTCTTGCTGTAAGCTGGGCTAATGAAAACATACCTTGTTAGTCATGGTGATGAAAGGTAAAGACATGTACCTGTTGAAGGAACTGACATTTCTGACCAGGAACTCTGGGTTTAATAATGGAGTTATATGAAATATGTGACTTGAGGCATAGCAGAGAAAGACATAAAAAGCCTGTTGTGGGTCACTTCCACCTACGTGTGGTCACCAAGAATGAATTACTACAGCTATTTTTATATCTATATGTATTAAGATAATCAGTTAATAGCTTTCATGGGGCTATTTTCACTAAGTATCCACATCATTCTGAAGGAGCAGGTAGTTGTTAAATTAGAATATTTGAAGCATCTCTCAGGAAATTTAAATTGTTTCTGCTGCCCAGAAACAGTCACCCCATTTTACCCCCTCCTTTCAGTGTTTACTGGCTTCAGTAAATAGTACATGGCCATTTATGGCCTCTCACAGGCTCTGTTTTAACTTTACAGTTCTCAGATACTTGGTCCAAGTTTATGCTACTGGTTGATCTTAACTCTCTTGAAAGGCTCGATTTTCCTGGGGAAGAAACCTTGGCAGATGAGCTAGAGGAAAGATATTCTCATTACAGTCTAGCTCCCAATCTGGAAAATCAGTAATACAAGCAGCTGAGATCCACCACAAAGTATATCCATGGAGTGTGGGCTCCATCTGGGAGACTATATTAAGCCAAGGTAAAGTCCAGTGTATTCAAAACCAAAATTTTGAAAGAAGAACAGAATATAGGTGAAGAAAGATTTTGAAGTCATCTTTTATCAGTTGCAAAAGTAACTTCAAAGTTGTAGTATTACAGTGTATTTTGAAATAGCTGAAATAAGAGAAACAGAAAAAGTCCTATGGAGCCATGATACCTTCAGGGAACTCACTAGTTTTCATTAGAAATGTTATTGTCATGTGATGTTTCCTCTGCATGCTTTAAAATTTTGCCTTTCCTTTGGATATGTAATTTCCCATACACTGTAAACATAACATGTTTGTGTCTATCAGCATTACCATTCTGTGAAATAGCATTGAAATAACGTGTATGCTTTTAAAAATATAAGATAAAAATAAGATTTACTAAGGTTTTATTAGACTTTGCATAAACATTATGAATAGGAATTAGCTTTTATTAAGTTATTTAATATTAATAACCTGTTACCTATAAAAAATTTAGATGAAATTACTAAGGACTGTATGTGAAAAAAATTTAGGCAGAACTGGATTTAGATGGAATTAGGTTTGCTACATAAAGGTATTACTGGATTAAAAAAATAAACTAATCTTTGAATAGGGACCTTCTTTTTACCCTCTGGATGACATATTTTCTTTTAGTGTTAGCCTTTCACCTAGTATCTCTTTCTTTAGTTTCTGTGTGCTGGAACAATTTACACAGAAGGTACAAGGATACATTCCTTCCCTCTCCTTTCCCCCAGTCGTTGCAAAAGTATCCCAGATACGACTCTTCAGTGAGGTAATCTTAAATAGTTTGAGTCATCTTTATCAGAAGAAAAAAGAAAATTTGGTCTTTCACATTTTATGCAGAGATTATGAAGTAGTAGTAAATTAGTATTAAACAGATTTTAAAGAAAAGGAAGACCCCTAGCTAGTGATATGGTAAAGGAAAACAGGAGTTGCTAATTTCTTGAGAAAAAAGACTTGATTGTATCTTCAGAGTAGCTTCCTGGCCTGTGGACAGTGGGTTCCTGGGCATACCTCCTGGAGTCAGGAGTCAGAAGCCTGTTGGCCATGGCGAGATGTATGACAATCACCTTCTTGCCTCTTTGTCACCTTCAGGAAGCTGCCTGCTCTGCCTGGACTGTTTCTGCATATCATTGTTTTTGAGAGTGGTTTGGAGCTCACTTTAAGGCACCCAGCTTCCCCCAGGCAAATAAAGACCTGAAAGGGCTTTTAGACTGCAATCTAGGAAACTCGGTGGCCCAGAGTAAAGCATTTCAACTTTTGTTATCCTTATTGCCTTTTTGGACTAATTTTTAAAGCATCTCTTAACAGCAGCATTTTTATTCCTCAATTTAAATAGTAAATAATTATAGTGTTGTCAGCAAATTGCTACTCCCTTAAGTCTTAAAGGAAGTTGGTAGTAAGACTCTGTTTTCAAATTCAGTTCACTTCATTGGTGATTATTGTATGTAATTTTTTTTTAACAATTTCTTACCATATCCCATAAGGTAATGATTAAAACTTGAAAAGTTTAGAAGAGAAAATAACTGCTCAAGAAAGATACAGCACAGTTTAGCCAAGTGCTTTGAGCTCTGGTTGCTTCCTTCTCCCCCACCCTGTCTTCCCTTGAGTCTTCCTTCCCAAAACCTGTTCTTCCTCAAGAACAACTATTCCTGTCAGACAGTCTTAAAAGACAAGCCTCATCCAAAACAGGGGTGTTTTTTAATCAATAATGTGAATAAAATCTTCATGCATATTGCCAGAACTTTCATTCTGCCTTCAATGTCACAAAAGCACTGGAGAAATTGCTATGCATTGACAAAATTATGAGGGTAAAACTTTCATTGGTTTCCATGGCTGCAGATCTTCAGACAATGGGTCTGATTCTACACATTCTCTGATACTTGAAGATACCCAATAAATTTGGTTATACTGTGCACATATGAGAAATCATTGTCATGCATAAATGTTTACAAGATGGGGATGCCTGAATTTTAAGTGCTGAAGTTCAAAGAAAATATAATTAACACATTCCCATGAGCTGTCTAGCAGTTTCTACAAAGTACTGGGTATCCTCAACTCATTAACTTCAACGGAAGTTGAAGACAAATGACACAAAGTAAAATTAGGGCTCAGAATTGCAGCTAATATACATTTCTTTTTGACAGCAGCAAAAAGGGGGTCTCATATAGCCTGATATAGGTCAGGACTTGTGTGAAGCCCAAATACATTTTTGTGTCTTTACAAGTAACAGTCTCATTGATTCTGAACATCAGTGAAAATATAATTATTTACTAATGGTACATAGTGTGTAAGATTCATTCTAAAGTTAGTCTTCACATACAGAGATAACACAGATCCGAAAGGTATTTTTAGAAAACTGATAATTTTCAGATTTAAAAAAAAACAGCCCTTGCATATGTATTTGAGGGAAGGGGAAAAATTTCTAAATGGATATACACACATGTATATGTGTGTACACATATTTATGTGTGTGTGTGCATTTAATTATATATAGATATATATATCTATAGATATAGATATATATATAGAGATATATATATCTATATCTATAGATATTCACTCCACATTTACTTCATCTATGATTAAATATATACAAGGCTTCCCATTATAAAGGACTATGCACTTAAATATTAGTAATAGCTTTGTGACTATTAATATGACAAATATTAATTTGTCAATGTCTTAGTTTCCCTGAAATTTACTAGGGTTACCTACGCTGCAATCAGATTCTCAAAGCTTTATCTACTTCAGTTTCAGGTCATTTTCAAAATCAGAATGGGCCTATTTTCTATATCTAATTTGCATGCAAAGAAAATCCTATGGGAACAGCTGAACTCAGAAAAATTCACTTCCAAATTGCAGAAATTATCCTTATTATCTTTATTATTGCTGTCATTTACACACCCATCAATGTGTAATCTGGAAGATCTTTAAATGGTTGAAAATGTGAGAAACTGACATTAAGCAAACAGGACATTCGAATACTTAATGTTGCAATCCCCATCCGCATGCCCACAAATACAAGTGCACATCACACATGCACACAGACTTTGAAAGTAAGAAAATGAAAAAGAGATTATCATAATATCAAACTCCAGAAATTGTGGTTAGTGAAAATCTAGGAACAAGAGATGTACACAGTGATACTGGCTTTAAAAGTGACCAAACTCAATCTTAAATAGGTATCTGATAGGAGGTACTTCCAAAGTTGAAGAATTCAGTAATGGTACAGCTCTGCTTTTGCCAGCATGCAAAGAGAAAGGATATAAATACTCCTGAGGAATGGAAACAGTACAACTTAAACTAAGCGTAGGCCTCAACTCTTCAACTCAACCTCTATGAATCTGTACTTCGTAGATTGTCATGAGGATTATGAATTGCACAAGAACAAATAGACAGATACTACAAAATGCTGAAATGCTGTCACATCTTCACCTCAGAAGCAATCATTTGATTACTGTACCAGTGAGAAATTCCTAATACAATTTGAGTGTAGCTCCATAATAGAAGCATTTTGAAAAAGTCCCACAGAGCTGTAATTAAATATTTAAGATGATGTTGTTTCTATTTATGAGAAAAATTTGGATGATCTTTGGCCATCCAATATCCTCACAATATGATATTTAAATAGTTAGTTACACAATCTTTGTACCTAAGTGTAACAAGAACTATGTTAATATTACCTGCTACTTCTGCTGTTGCTCACTCTCATGTCTGTTGTAGTCATTATTTACCCATTACAGACATATGAAGCAACTTGCTTTTTATCTAGAAAAATATTTTCTAGATTTATAGTGAGTACAAAGACAACATATGAGACATGATAGAGGAGACAAGTAGTGTATGGCACTATGCCAGTAGTGAAGAACAGCACCTCATTAGTTTGCAGGTAGCTTTAATTAAATTGTAAACACAGTGCAGAATAATCTAGAGCCCTCTCAAAGAGGGACTGCTCTGAAAAATAATCAGACAGAATCCAGGTGTCTTGGGTTTTTTTTTCTATCTTTCACCAAGTTTTCTTATGCATTTCTCAGTGTATTGTGATACTCTCTATTTTGAGATATCTTCTGTCTCTACCAAAATCATATTCTTATTTTCAGTAAAATCAAGAATGAAAGTGAGTATGCAAACTCACAATGCAGGAAAAGTCATCAGATGGTAAAACTCTTGTCTAGGGATCTTCCCTTTAGCACCATATTCTCCTGCACCAAAATCTATGCAGGAGCCTTCCTTGGGCAGAGGTATCAGCCAGGAATCTTGCATGTAGACTGCCTACCTCACTTTGTAAATTGCCTGAAAATTTATGTCCACTGCAAAATGAAAAGTACTTGTAGATTTGATAGATTTGTCTAGCTAGAAGTGGTAACTCTAGTGAAAAGTCTGTGGTACAACATTTAGATATCTTTAGACTTGATGTTTAGAATTCAGGTATCTTCATTGTCCTTGCTAACACAATCTAAAGACACATCTTTATCCTGACTGCTGAGAAGCGGTCTAATGCCAAGCCCATATGCTCGTTCATTCACATTTGCTCAGTGATGTGGCAGCAATATCTGTATCTATATTGACGTCCCACTCTGACTATTCAGACTATGGTGCAACTACATGCAGGGAACGCATTCTTTCTCTCTGCATTATGTTTTTGTCATTAAAGTCAAAACGGCACAACCCTTAAATGCAATGGCGCACTTTGACTTTTTTGACTTTTATTTCATAACACAATTTTTTAACTCTTTAACATTAATGACATCTGCAGTCAGACATTTATCAGTAAATTTCAGAGTCCAGTGTATCATCAATGTTTAAAATAATTCTTGCAGGACGTGTTACATTTTATTTTAATTGATGGTTAAGATTTCTGAAACTGACAGTTTAAATAGGACAGCCTGGAGCCTGATTCTGGATCCGGAGACTTGAAAGCTGAATCATACTGAGAAATTCCCACTGTGTTTTGTGTGTTTTGAGGAAGACAGTGAACTTTATTACAAGGCAGGAAATAATTTATTTTTGGCACAGTTTTGGTAAACAGGAGTTGTTGTAATGAAATTCCCTAGTTGTTTTGTATATTCCCCATCCATGACTAATGGTGGCTAAGCTGATTGCTTATGAATCTCTTTTTTGGCCCAAAGGGGTTTGTGCCAGCAGGGAACACTTGAAGGACAAGGCATTTCTCCTTTTACTTGCAGCAGCATCCCTGGAGGCCCCGTGTGTTACAGTACCTTGCTCTAGCAGTGAAAGAATTGGAGAAATGCTCCTTCAGCTTTGTAGGCAGAGACCCCCATGGACATAATTTGGACTATAATTAGTAGCTGCAATGTTCAGGCTCCATTACCCAATACAATTCCTTCCTATAGTTACAGCCTTCTCTGACTTTTAGATTCACTTTAAGTCAGTTGTTTTCTATCTTCCACACATTCTTTTTTAGTGAAAACACTTTAATTTTTGCCTGCAAAGCACAAATGCCAGTAAGAAACATTCTTGGATGTAAAAGTTGAAAGAAAGTTGCAATTATGACACTGATTCCAGCTCTGACAAGGTGTTAAATGAGGTCTTTAGAGATAATGTTGACATTCAGGGGCAAATTCAAACCTTATTACATAGAGGTAATTGAGGGCATAATTTTGTCCTTAGGACTATACTCTCCCTGAAGTTCCCAATGATTTAATAGGACTATAGGTGTAAATTGAGCAAGGATAAATTCATACAAATAAAATACATTTTAAAGGGAAATAATGTATTTTTGTCCCCTGTTTAATTTTAAAATAAAGATCTAAATATTTTCTCTTTTGTTCTTTAGTCCTACTTTTTAAACTTACTTGTTTGTTGCTCTTTTTTGTTAAAAAATTCAATAAATATTTGAATTAAATATGCATCTTCATATATTAATCAGGGAAAAAAGTTGACAAATTTAAAAGTGGAAAGGAAAAGATGGGGAAGACTTCTGAGATGCAGCTTTGTGCAATGAAGATTAAATAGAAGTAAAGAGAGAACACATTTTTTTTCTTTAACTGAGGTCAGTATGAAAAGCTACTTCTCAAGCTCTTTTAGAACATTCTACTTTAAGAAATTTTCTATTTTAAGAGAATAATATTGTGCTGCAAGGTCCAGGCTCAATTAAGATGATTTTTTGGCTTTTCTGTGAAATTCTATTTAATCTCTGTGGCACTGTGCTGACCCGTATAGAGAAAGATGGCAAAGCTACCTCTTAGCTTCAACGTCTATTCCTGTAACACAGCCTCAGCAGTCAGTTTCTAACAGCTCCTCTGACAGGAAGACCTCTTACAGAATACTTTATCATTTAATAGCCAAAATAGGAAAGAAGAAAGGATATTCCCTTAGTCCTAACATCACCACAGCAGTTCTGAGTGCTGCCTACACTAATGTCCTCAGTATTGGAAAGGACTTTAAAAGGAAAGTAAAGCTGGAACACAATTTTAATATCCAAAGGAAATTTCTGTAGAACTGTCCTGTTCTAGCTGATATTGTTATCAATGCTTGCATATAAATAATAGCTTTCTGTATCGAATCCAATTTTATGAATATTTTCCGTGAAGTTACTGTTGCAGTAGTTCCAGGAAGCTCAGAAGTGGACTGGCTATCTAAAAATATAATCCCTACCTGAGGAAATTTAGGCTAGTTAAGTTATATTGGAAAGGGTGTTCACTCTGAAACTATTCTATAGGACTCAGCAATAGAAGGATCCTCCTGGGCCATCCAGCTCTGTCTCCTGCTATTGCAAGCAGAGTATTCTAAAACTCATTTGTCTGAGATTTTATGGTACAAACTTTCCTCTGTGGTACCAAACAAATTCATAGCCAGCCACCTGCTAGTGCTTGTGCCATCCAAGCCCTGCTGTATTAGTCTCCTTTGAGATGGTATCTTTCCATTCACTTTCCTCAAATTTCCAGTGAAGCTATTATTCAATAGTACAAGAACGTGTCCATGATCATTTTACGGAATATTTTAGATAAGTCTCACTAGCTCCTTGTGCTGTGATGTTAACAGTTTTCATGTCTTCATGGTTACCCAAATCATTCTAAGATCACATTTACATTCTTCACAGCAACATACTGAGGATTCTGATCACAGCTGTTAGTTTTGGCTGATTGGATCCCAATTTATTGTAGAAATATTGATAGCTAAAAAGCATTCCTTTGCACTTGTTATTATAGATTTTAATTTTGCTTATTCTTTTGGATTCAGTCTTCAAGGTAATCTAAACCTTCTTATGTTCTCTTCTGGCCGCCTCCTGTAGACATTGCATAATCTGCAGATTTTCACTTTTTCTTTTTTTTTTTCCCCTAATGTCATTGAAGCAAATATTAAAAGGATGTCTCAAGCTTCAACTTTGAGAATCATCACTAAGAAACTTCTTTGAGCAAATATCTGCATTTTCAGCATCATTGCTTAGGTAAGTTCTTTCCAAGTTGTCTACTAAAGTCCATTTTTTTCCATTTCAATAACAAATTTGCTTCTGATCTTATTTAAAATGCTTAACCAAATCTAAGGAGCTTATATCTACTGGTATCAGGTTAATACAGCACAATTTAGTTACATAATTCATATACAAATTTACCTTCCCCCCCTACAAATCTTTGATGAACTTTCCATCAACATTTGCATAAAAGTTCAGAAGACCTTTGAGATTGGACTAACGGGCTTCTATCTTTCTGGTTCTTTTCTATCTCTTCTCTTAACCACAGGTATTATGTAGCCTTTTCCCAGTACATTAGTCTGACTGCTTAACTTAATCAAAACAATTTGCTATTTCACTCATATGCTACTTACTCAGGATCAGGGGTGTAGCTTCAAACTTGCTTACACCTGAATGCATTAAATTCCTTGAGATTTTCTTCTAATTCAGTCACAGTAACTCCCATTTTCAGAAGACCAGGTTCATTTGCCAACTTACCTTTATTTGCTCTTTTCCATTTTGTCATGTTTACTGAAAACCAAGAAAATTTTTAATATATTTTATATAAAACTTTAATATATAAATATATATAATTATATTTTATGTGAAACTGTTTATCTTATGTTTATCTGAGGCATTTTTGAGAATATATATTTAATCTGTACCACATCCTCACCACATAGCACCATTGCCTGAAGAATATTTTGGTTTTGCATTAATATGATTTTCGAAATATATATCAGTTCCACTTTTCACAACTTTTTCCTATAATTCCTGAGTTTTAAGACATGACCTTCTTTTCTGCTCTGTTCCCCTATGACTTTTATTTGGCTTTTTTCTTTTTAAAAGTTACACTAATCACTTCAGTTAAGTGATTAGTCTTCTGAAGAGATCTAGACTCCTTTCCTGCACTTTTTTTCTTACCTGGGAGACAAATTTTGCCATTTCAATTTAAATAAATGTTAACCTAACTTTACATTCAAATACTTAATTCATTAGACACATTAGTTCTGATTAGAACTAATGATACTCAGTAGAACAATAGTAATAGCTTGGTGGCCTATTAAAATTACTTTTAATTGATCTGAATAGACATCTGATGTAATTTCCAAATATTTCCAACTTCATAGATGTTTACATGTACCACACAGTCCATCTTTCTGAGCAAAAGATTTATTTCACTCAGCCTCTCAGAGCAGTAGGGCTCACAAGAGCAGCTCATCATGGCTCAGCCCAAAACTATCATCATAACCTTTGGCAGAGACTTTCCATGCATAGCCAGCTGCCACAGCAGGCAGGAGGATTGACACTGTGCATCTAGGTCTCTGTCCAGCTCATGACACTTAGGACACAAGTAAACTCAAGAAGCCACAGCCAGTCCATAGACCCACCCAGCAAACCTGCAGCAAACAAACTTACAAATTAACGGGCAAAACCCCAACCCCTCCAACCACTTCCCACTTAATTTGAAAACACTCCTGACAAATACTGTTTGCTTCTTGATCACTAGATGCAGATCATCAAGGTAATTAATTTTTTTAAAAAAGGAGAAAATACATTGGAAAAATAAATTAGATAAATAAATAACTGTTAAAAGACATTGTAATACATCCTCTCCCATTTCAAGTAAGTCTCCATAATGAAAACTTTGGAAAATTAAGAAGTAAAAATAAAATAGCAATGCAAAATAGGAATAAAAATTTTTGAATGAGAATTTGCTATGAGAACTAATGTTGAGAAGTCCCTTTTCTGGGAAGAGAACCATTTCTTGACTATGATTGGGTTCACACAGCCATCCAGCCTACTGTGTTACTGTATGCATGACAGAGGATTCTTTCCCTGAGATGAAATACTGTGATTACAATTTTATACCCAGAAGCATTGTCTTTGACTTACTCTATGCAACGAAAACTGTCATAATTTATAACACCAGTTGTAAGACTAATTTTTTTAATCTTCCATAGTATGTAACTTGATTACCTCCTTCAGCAGTGAGCTGCCGTTTGAATTATTCAGATTTTGTATATTAGTTCATTTATTTGTTCTAAGCCTACCAAGCACTACTTTAAAGTTAACAGCTTTGGTTTTTTCCATCATGAAACTGAAAAGAAATAACTTGTTACAAAAGAGGCTACTATACATATGTATATTACTAAATATGAGAAGATTTTTACACCACACCAGAATGTCTGTATTGGATTGTGCTGGTATGTATGCTTTTACACATTCACAAACAAGGAAATAGAAACTAATGGAAGTGTTTCTGAAAGTAACTCAGCAGTTCCCCAGACCAGATCCTGTTAACTTTTCCTGCTTCCACATGTAATCCCACCTAAATCTTGTAGCAAAACTGAATATTCAAAGTACATCTGAGAACTTCAACTAGCATTGAATTTATGATCATTTATCTCACTCTCCTTAACTGATAGCACTGTAATTAAAAATACTGATTGGCTTTTGTTATCTTTGCTACTTGGAAAATCTTACATGAGGATGGTATTTCTGGAACAAAAGAGACATTATATCATCAAAAAATAAGCAGTGAACAGATTAATAGATAAAACATTCAACTTTCACTGATAGAGTAAAAATTGTCAATACTAACCAAAGAACAGATCATAAGTGAGATGGGTGGTGATCTCTGATCAGCAAACCATTAATAATTCTTTTGAAAACAATAAACAATCTCTTGAACAAATCACTCTAACAGGAAATATCATTTTAAGTGACACTAAATTAGAGATAATGATGGTTGAAAATATTACTTGCAATGTTGGACCTGACCGGCCAGGCTATTTATTGACAAGAAAAGAACTTGGCAGCACTCTAAACAATGTCCTTAGGAAAGCAAGAGCACTACAACATCTTGTAATTTTAAAATGGCGGTTTGAGTCTAACCAAGCCAAAGGTGATACACAGGACAAAAGGAAACATACACATAACTGCAGAGTCCATGGCTGTTACAGTAGGTGGCTTGGTAAATGTATGGATAAATTAGGCATCAGTTTGGAAAACATGTAAACTAGGAACCAGAAAATTGTGGAGCACATAAATTAAGTATCTATTTAATTTTCACCTAAAACCTGCATTGAAAATGTTTTAAGATTTGTGATAGGGGCTTCAAATTTGATAATCTAAATAGTTTCAAAAGATGTAACCTCAAAATCTTTGATTATTTGGGGAACAGAATGTAAATTGTACAGAAGAGTCTAAAAATACTGTTTTGAGGACTGAAGGTAGAACATGACCGTTTGGTTATAAGAACACCAAATTCACAATGTACACAAGCAACAGAAATCTTGAAATTATATCACACATGCCAGGATAAGCTACACCAGGAAGCACAACACACATTATTATTATCTCACAGAATGTGAGATAAACCTCTTGCAGTATACTATAGATTTATACTAAAATAAATGTACATGTTCTGCATAAGTGATGTATAAAAGATAAAGAATGGCACTATCCCTGTGTTTTCACAGTAGTCATCCCTGTACAGGAGGACACCAACCTATACCTGCAGGCAGATGAACTAAATAAACTGTTCTCTTCAAATTATAATCTCCTGGCCAAATTCAGTCCTGTTATGAAGAGTAGAAAGTCATTCACTGAACATAAAGCAATCATAAAGAACTGTAAGGTGAAAAATAGTTCTGAGAAGCTCACAATCTTTTTGGCATCTAGTGGATACAACAAAACCATTACAAAGTAACATGAATGAAGGAAAGGACATGAACTGCTAGCAAGGAAAATAATTAGCAGGGTAGCAGAAAATAAGCACTATCTCACCAGGTTGAGCTTATTCCCAAACCATTCATAAGTTTTAGGGTATCTGTCATATTGGCAAAACTCTAAGGAAATTTGATAGCTGACCAGCTAAGAGGATAAATTTGCTGTTTTCAAAATATAAAATCAAGTAATTATTTGGTTTTGCATGGCCACTGAATACAGATCAGGTGAATATTAATTGAAGTCACATAAAATGCACCAACAAAGAAAAAATGGCAGATTTGGTCTTCTACCTTTGACAATCTTGTTGGTTTTCCCCTGTCCAGTATGACCTTTATAGCTTCCTGAAACTGCCACTGCAGTTTTGCTGCTCAAAGTAAAGGTGGTGTGGTAGGCATAGAGAAAAAAAGAATCTCTTCATAGACACAGTAATTTTAACTGACAAAATGAAAATCTGTTAGAGGAAGTTACATCTGGCATGCTTCTGCTAGCTCATAACTAGCCTGCAGTATTATGTATCCTACCAGGGGTATGACAGATGAAATTTACACCTTACGATGCAAAAGAAGCAGTTGCCATTCTACTGAATGGAAACAGCAAAATTTATAGGTGGAAGAACTACATTTTTAAGCTGAATGAAAATTCTATTTCAAGTATTTTTTTCTATTTGAATGAGGGATTTCTCTTTTCAGAGTATTTTTCTTAAACTGATTTCTGTTTGCATTCATGTAAAAAAAAATTCTGTACATGAAATATACTTCAGCTATTGGCACCCAGATACCAAAATGGTGAGTATCCCCATGTCCCTGCCTAAACCTCCAACCTCCTAGGAAAAGATTTAATGAAAAATGAAATGGGAATCTATTCCAACTGAACATTGCTCTTAAGGAAACAATATTACCCTGGACTTTTTTTGCAACACATGGAAATGTACTTGAGCATAGGTTTGATAACATATCCAAGTGAGACTGTTTTCCTGGTCCCCATTACCACACTAGGTGGCAATTCACTATGTCCTACAGGATCAAAAATTACAACACAAAGTAAAATCCTTAGAAAGCGGGAGGACTTTATTGACTGGGGAAAAACAGTTTTTCAGGGCCCAGTCACCTTAATCTTGGAATTTTCTCAAGCATGATTAAAAGTACATTCATGACATCAATGACTGGAGAGGCATTTGCGTCAGAATGTCTTGGGAGAATTGGAACGATAAGCTGCTGCAATTCCTAGGAGGGACAAACCAGTACATTTTCCTGTTACCTCACATTCAGAAAAAAATCTATCCACTATATACAGCAAAAAAAAAAAGAGGAAGAATAAATGTGCCCAAGCTGGATATTAGTATATCAAATCAGAATATAAATAGTTAAATTTTGTAATATTATAAATATTCAAAATAATAATAATCCTTAGAATAGGAAAATATTTGGCACTTTTCTAAATGAGTTAACCTGGATAATGTTTTTGCACACACAAGTAACTTATAGAGAGAAGTTAAGACTGCAGGGTTTGTACATTTTAGGTTCCAGCAACAATGTTAAAGAGGAATATAATTACTAGTGGACCTGTACCTTTCACATAGTTTTTTCTTTAATACTCAGAGTTATTGTTAGTCAATATCTGTTGGAAACTAGCAAATTAATTAACTTAGCTCATAGCCATCTATGTTGGTATCCACAAGCATGAACTCCACCAAGTACCGATATACACAACCAAAAACATATACAACCCTGAAACTTTAACATGCTTTTAGCACTATGTATCTCCCCATCTTTGCTACCTAAATGGTAGAAGGGTCATGTAAAAACTAAGTTTGTTCATGCCTCCAGAGTAGTCCCATTAATTGATGTATTAACATTTCAGACTTAAGGTTTAATGTGTCTTTCCCAGGACAGGCTTCTGTCAGCATATCCCAGCTGAATATCCATTCACAGAAAGGGAAGTAAAGGAGAAAAAAAAGCAAATTAAAAGTTCACTCATTTCATGTCAGCCTGTCTCTGCAATCGTTGACCTTAATGGAGAATCATGCCTCCAATTATTTTGATAAATCTACTTTACCTTTATAGAATTATAACCATAGCAACATTATCTCTGCATAACAGGAAAAAATTTCCATTTTCATGCCTATAAGGGTAAAGGACGGTGACAAAATAGTGAGAAGGGCTAGTTTTGCACAGCTTTGATCTTGCACAGTCTAGCAGACATATGGGAATGTAAATAGTAATGCATTATTACCAGAGCTGTATTCAGAATTAAAATCACTGAACTTTTTGAAACTGTGGACTATACTCAGAATAATTACAGTCACAACTGAACTGCACAATAAAGTCTGTGCGAATAGTACTTGTTTTCCTAGCTCCTTTTTCATTGGAATATTTGTTTGTTTTTTTCCTAGACCAATGGTATTAGTGCCAGAATTTTGTGAAGAACTGTGTCTGTTCCCTTTTTCATGCAGTACTCGATCAATGAAAAACAACAGTTGACATTTGGGTGTCACTGAAGCCAATGACTTTGGCTTTTAATATAGTTCAAATATTATCCAGTATCACTAACAGACCTAACATTAGAATTTTCTACTCTGGAAAACACGAATTAGTGGCATTGGTATTGATGGCCTTCATTTTTTACAGTTGCAAACAATGAATTTTTTTCTTCTGCAGACATTGAAAAAAAATTCCTGGGGAGAACAAGGGTGGGCAGGTGGGCAGGCGGGCAGGCGGGCGGGTGGAAGGAAGGAAGGAAGGAAGGAAATTACTTTGACATCATGGAGTTAGCACTGCAAGTCCAAACACCACTGACTGACTGCCATGTTCCATTCCATTCCAGCATTAATTTTAAAGTGATCATATATTTCATGTCTGGAAGACAGACCTGAAGGGACCTCCTATATAGTAAGCTTCGCCAACACTTACCATCTAATCCATCAGTCCTCAAGGCAGTGTGGTATTCTGATCTCCAGTGCATCTATAAAACATCCCTAATGCCTGGTATTAGGGAATTTAGTAGTATCCTACAATGTTTCATTTCTTAGCCATTACTGGGTATATGAGTTCCAAGACAAATGCCTAACAATTCTGCCTTCAAGTCCTAACTCCCGTTCTCTACCTATTCTGCATCATCTCCAGACTGTCCTGATGTCCTCCAGTTTTGCTGCAAACTCTTTCCTTCATTTAAATTCATATTTTCCCACAGCTCAACATGTTAAGTGTTTGACAAAAATCTACATGAATGGTATTATTTAGAAATCAAGCTAACCTTATCAAAGAATATAGCAGACTAATCTATCATATCCTCTTTTTGGAATATTATAGTATTTTATTACACTGTTCCTATTTTTGTCAACACGAAAACACAGAGAGTAAAACATTTCAAGAAAGAGATGTAGGAAAGATTCTGTTCTACACATCATGCAAAAGGGGTTTCTTGATGAGAAAAATAATGTTCATCAGGTCCAGGGATGTATCATGCATCACGTGACCAGCCACAGCTAAACAGACACTTAAAATCCGTAAGTAATGAAAAGCAGGAAATCATTGCTGGCAGAAAAAAAAAAAAAAAACTAAGAAAGAATTTCAGAATTTCAGGCAGAGGGAAGCATGATTTGCGAATTGGTGTTATGGGGGTTGAGAAAAATAAGTGTTCATTCTATAAAATATTTCTTCTAAATTAGTCTCAAATTATAACTTACATCACTTCCTGTTCAAATTTCTCCAAGTGGAGAAATTTTGTCTTCTGTATAAACCAGTCTTCAATTTCTAAATGTACCTGCTAAGTGTTGGATTTCCCTTATTGTTGTTTAGCATGTTTATTACTTTATTAGCTTGGGCTGTTATGCCATTGTGTTAAGGCTGTTCGGTGAAAAAGAGTTCTTGCCCATAGTTTTAATCTAGTGATGACAAAGGACAGCATACAGCTCTAGGAAACAGTCAGAAAGAAAAGGGAGATAGGACATTAACCGATAAGAAGCATGTGGGTTCAAAGAGACCACACACACATACCAACACAGCCCCTGTGAAACCATTATCAGTTTGCAACTGTAAGTGTAGCTACACAGTATGCTAAGTCAGAATACCTTCCTACTTTTGATTTTACAGATTGCAAACTGACTTTCTTGCCTTCGAGCACTGTCTATGTATGTACCATATAAGAATGTTTGGTAAATAAAAGTATACTTCTATAAAGACAGAAAGATTTTGGGTAGAAAAGGAGCTTTAAGGTTTGCAATGCAAAGTTCTTCAAGGTATCTATTCCTACAGTATCCAACTTCATAAGTTTAAATCAGAAACCTCTAGCAGGACTCACAATCTTTTTTATATTTTGTAATTTAATAAAAAAGTGGCTCAGGGGGGAAAGATGATTAAAATCAGTATCAAATAAAACAACACAGTGATTAAAATCTCATTTTTGCAGGGTCTTGTCTTTCCTTGTCTTTAGATAGCTAGAGTAATAGCCGCCTTTAGCAAAGCGGTAATAACCGTTTCAGTACTAGAATTCCCAACAGCAGGAGCTGTGCCTTGACAAACGAATATGGAGATCTGGGCACAACCTTATTCTGATCTCAAAAAGAACATTGTAGGATGGCAAGAACATGGCTGCCAGGCTTCTTTAATTTTTTTTCCCCATGCTATTTTCCCCTCCCAGCTTCCTCCCCCCCCAAACACTGAAGGCAAATGAATGTAATTGGCCCTAGAAATGTTGAAATGTTAATTTCTGAGCCAGGCCTGTCCCTGGGCTACATCCAGATTTCTGTTGCTGAAACAGAATCCACTGTTTCAGGGTGGAAAACAGGAATAATTCTTGCTTTTACCATTCTCTATTTCTTTTGCTAGTGGAAAAATGTCATATTTCTGGTCTCTTAAATGTTATCTGTGAAGAGAAAACCTACCTGGCATTTACAGCCTCAAAGTAATGTTTTCTTTTCTACACTTGTATTTTTTATGTCAAATAAATTTGCCAATTTTACCCATTAAATGCTAATAAAATGGGCACATGTCTGAGATGCTAAACATATGTAATAATGTTTTCATTCCAATTCAACCTGTTTTCTGCCTAAAGAACTTCAGGACATTAATGCACAGTGTGTAGAAGTTTATATCCCTTGGGTGATCAGAGGGATAAGGTATAAATAATTGATTGATGCAGTACAAACATTGAGAAATACATTATATGTTGCAGTAGAATTTCAGACATAGAAGAAAAGGAATGACAACTGTACTATGATGACCTGTGAGGCACTCAGATACTGTACTAATGGGCATTGCATGAGAATCCTAGGCTATACATACTTACTGTCCATCTCCAAAGAAAACAACAACAAAACCAACCCCAAAACCCCACTTGTTTTTCTTTTTTATGGTGAACAAATTGCATGAAAGCTGAACTCTTGAAAAGATTTAAATCGAGGGAATATTTAGGGAATTACAGACTTTGGACCCTGCCTTCCTCCCTGCTGTTTTGTGTTGGGATGAAGAAAAAGGGCAAGGAAAAAAATTGCTATAGAAGATCAGCTGAAACAGTATACTTCTATTTCTTTCACAGGGTGGCAATACTGACCCTGCTTGAGCCTGCTGTATTCACTTTGAGCCATAAGGAAGGCCAAATTTACCTACCTCGTAGCCTCATCCATTTGTCTTAGTTTGTGAAACCGTAATTTCACTGACTACCTATCCCGCAATAGGCAAAAGACAGAATGGACATAAAAGGTTAGGTGTAATTAAAAAGTGAGAGATATAGAAACAAACACTAAATATAAGCAGACCCCTCTGGTAGGCAGTAAGTGAATTTACAAGAAAAAGAGATGCAGTCATCGTTAGAGACCTGGTATTCCCTAAGAGCTACCAGGCAGTGATATGCAAGATGTTGTCCCTTTTCCTTCTATTTAGAACAGACATTGTCTTTAGAATCTCACTAGTTGTGGCAATAACTTCTGGACACTGCAAGATTTATTTTTAAAATGAGCCTCATCTCAGGGAAGTAAGACCAGACTTGACACTTTGCTGCTTGCTTTGCACTCCAGATACAGCTGGCTGAGTGCACACGGATGGGATCCATACCATACAGTTTTACTGCTGGAGCTGGGACAGGAAGGCAGACAGTTGTAACTCAGTGACAAAGCGTATCTTCCCTCTATACTCTTTCAAGATAAAGACGAGATATTTTTCTTTCAACCAGCCATACTTTTGATTAGCAATCTCAAATTATAAAAACAGTCAAGAAAATCATCCCCTATAAGCTGCTGTCACTTCATTTGGGGTGCAAGTGGAGAGTTGCTACATCACTAATATTGACACCTAGAGTAATCTGTGGATGCCTAAATGAGCATCAATTTTTGGAAAAAAAAAATCCTGACAACAGTAGTATCAAGAAGGAATGAAAAGCATGGGATCTTCATGGCAGCGGGAGCAATGGGAAGGGGATCCAGGGAAGTAGAACCTGGTGACAGAGAAGAAACGTATAGTATGGAGTTGCAGGCAGGGAGTTCTGGGAGGGAGAGCGTCCTGAAGTAGACTTCCCTTCATATTACCCACACTTTAATCTATACAAGAGGAGAGGGGCACAGGGACATGTTGGGTTTGTTTCATTTTTTTCAAAGATAACCCCTAGGTTATACATCTGGAAATGCAGTGCTGTAGAAAATGGATTGCCTTTAAAAGATTTATGTTTAATTCTGCTGTGTGCAATGCCTACAAACAAGACAGACTTCAAACAATAGATTATCTCACCAATCCTCATTCAGCAGAAACTCTAATATGGCGTTCCAGTTTTGCAAGTATTTGTTACAGGTGAACATGTATAGAAGGGCTGTGTTAGTTGTACCTCCTCTTCGAGTATCCTCTAACAGTGCAGTGCTCTGTACATTTAAAAATATGTGGCATGTTTTTGAAAGTTATATTGACATGCACAAATAAGAATTTATCATAAGAATATTTTAGCACTGTGAACTGATTTATGATGAAAATGAATTATTATTACAATAAAAAAGATCATTGGAAAATGAGGCACATTCACATGTTAATTAATAAAAAGAAAATGCAGGTTATGTTATTTAATTTGAGAAAAAATATGTGATCCTACATCAAAGAGGCAGTCCATTGCAAAGCACAGAGTACTGCATAGTTACACAGTATGCCTCAATTGCCCTGGTTATGAGACCCTGCTCTGTCTGCCCCATGGCGAGCCTCCACAGACCCCAGACCTGAAAGGGACTGACAGCCCCAGGCTGAGCTGAGATGGAGCCCCAGGGCCATTGAGCAGAGTGAGGTAGGAGACCCCAAGGGAGGCTGGTCAGGCACATTGTTTGTGCCCTCAGAGCCCTGGCACTATGTGGCTTTGGACTGCCCACTTCATTTTCTGTCAGCATCTTTCTCCTAGTGCTTGATGGTTCTTCTGGAATCAAGATGGCATCAGCAACAGAGATCATCAGCCTCATCCTTAGCAAGATGGCATTCACTCACACGGGATGATCTGTGAAGTTTTACATCAACAGCAGAGTTGATCTATTGGTGGTTCATATATGTGAGTGCATATATGCACAATTTTAATATATTACTAAGGTACACTTTGCACCAAATGCAAGCCAACAAACCAACCAGGCACAAGGAACATGCCTGTATCATAGAATCCATGAGAGAGTGCTAAGACCTTCTCCCCACTTAGACTGTTTGTCCTGGTTTTGGCTGGGATGAAGTTGATTTTTGACATAGTATCTTGTATGGGGCTATGTTTTGGGTTTGTGCTAAAAACAGTGGTGATAATGCAGAGATGTTTTAGTTGTTGCTAAGTAGTGCTTACATTAGTCAAGGATTTTTTCAGTTTCTCATGCTCTGTCAGGGACACAAGAATCTGGGAGGGGGCACAGCGAGGACAGTTGACCCCAACTGACCAGAGGGTTATCCCATAACATGCGAAGTCATGCTCAGTATGTAGAGCTGGGGGAAGAAGGAAGGTGGGGGGATGGTCAGAGTGATGGCATTTGTCTTCCCAGGTGGCTGTTATGTGTGATGGAGCCCTGCTTTCTTGGAGACAGCTGAACACCTGCCTATCGATAACTAGTGAATAAATTCCTTGTTTTGCTGTGCTTGTGCGCATAGCTTTTGCTTTACTTATTAAACTGCCTTTATCTCAACCCACAAGTTTTGTCACTTTTACTCTTCTGATTCTCTCCCCGTCCCACTGAGCCAGCCAAGCACACACACTGTGTGCTGTGTGGTGCTTGGTTGCTGACTGAGGCTAAGCCACGACACAGTTTTGCATCCATTTTGGCAACAACAATAGAGGTGTGGATGGGAACTAAACACCACATACCTTACTGCAGTTCTTTTCATATCTTTCAGATCAAATGATCATCCCCCTGCCATTTCACTGCTCCTTATTTCTTTTCTGTCCTTTTAGTCCCATCTTTCTCATCCCTGCCACACTCACAGTGAGCTATTATATTTTTTTGTACATATATGAATAAAAAAGGTTTTTAATATCAGACATCAGACCACACTTAACCACTCTAGTGACATCAGTAGGAAAATTACATTGCCAGTCAGTATTCTATTTCAGCTCTGTGAGGCAGCTCAGTCACTGTGCTAAATGTTTATAAAATGCTTTAATTTGAGATATCAGGCAGTAATGCAAATGCACTCCTGATCTCCCCTGGCATCCAAGTAGCACCCCCATAGTAGACCAGTTCTTTTTTTTGGATATTGTAATGTCTCTTCTGTACCCTGACATACATTTTTGTAAATCATATCTGTTAACAAGGATTTTTAGTTTTAATTATTAATATTTTAAGTTA